>NW_019641629.1:2159898-2246645 GCF_000599845.2 Trichogramma pretiosum
TTGTAGTTTGCGTCGTGGCGCAGCGCGTAAGTTTTTGCCTTTACAGCTGGGCGCCCGAGTTCGATCCCAGCATCGAGGTAAATTTTTTTTGCGATCTTGCTTTCTTGATCTGTCCAATTTTTTTTCCTTTTCTCCGGGCTTCAGACTAGCATATTTTCATGTGAGCACATTATGCATAATTAATTTATAAATAATTAAAACATTTGAGTTTAACTTAATAATGTTACAATAGATGATAAATACGGAAAATTAACTTCATTGTAATAAGATTTTCATTTTTTAAATTATTATCTTACATTGTACTTATATTATTATTAATTAAGTTAACCTCAAATGTTTTAATTATTTATAAATAATTTTTACTTAATGCATTCATATGCAAATATGCTAGTCTAAAGCCCTGAGAAAAAGAAAAAAAATTGGACAGATCAATCAAGCAAGATCATGAAAAAAAAAGTTTTCCTCGATGCTGGGATCGAACTCGGGCGCCCAGCTGTAAAGGAAAAAACTTACGCGCTGCGCCACGACGCAAACTACATCTTTATACAGTGAAAGTCGTATAAAAGCAGTGACCTCCCGTTTAGCCTTGGGTGTAAGGGTGGGCTTGTCTGCTCTTTGCTCACGGACTCGAAGTGTGCATGAGACTCACCACTCAGAGAGAGCATCAAAATGCGTACGCCTGAAATCCTCATCTTTTAGGAGTCTTGCCCTCAAACGTTTATATTTCCGGAGACTTTCTGTAAGGTTGACGGAGAACTTTTATGAAAGAGTTTTGAAAGCTTCCCGAAATATTGTGATTAGTTGACAGCTAGTTTAGTCGATTGGTACCTATACTCTTGCAAATTATCTTGCTGGCAAGATTCATGAAACCTTTCTGGAAAATTCCTAGAAAGTTTCAAAAATTCCGTTTTTGAACTTTTCATGTAATCTTTCCGGAGACTTTCTGTAAGGTTGTCGGAAAACTTTTATGAAAGAGTTTTAAAAGATTCCCAAAATATTGTTGTTAGTTGATAGCAAGTTTAGTGGAATGGTAACTGTAATCTTGCAAGTTATCTTGCTGGTAAGCTTTATAAAACCTTTCTGGAAAATTCCGAGAAACTTTCAAAAATTCCGTTTTTGAACTTTTCATGTAATCTTTCTGGAAACTTTTTTCAATCTTTCATGCAAGCTTACTTGACAACCTTTTTGTTACCTTGGAGAATGGTTACTATGAGCTTCATGAAAGTTTATATTGGAACCTTTCTCGAAACTTTCCTAGTAAGCTTTCATGCTATGTGGGAAGGTACCGCACGGAGGGAAGCTGTGTCGATATAGTTTCGGACTCGTACACACACACACATAGTAATAAATGAAAAGCCACTCGGGCAATTAATTGTGCCAGCCTCGCGGCGCGCGTCTGCGAATCATCGATCGAGAGCCGATCCACATATGTACAGAGAGTAGAGACACACACGCACACACGGTTCAAAGCAGACGCAGAGAGCGAGTTTATGCGCGCCTGCAAATTATTCGCTCGATCGAGCTCTATTACATACTATACGTACTCTCTGCCTCTGTGTGTATGTATATATATGTATAGACGAATTAAAACGTAAACGCGCGAGCGCGTAATCCTCGCGATGTTATTGCTCATTTCCCCGCGGCTCGAGTTTACATCGGTTATAATTCAGCCGCGGAGAGATCGCGCGGCTTTCTATACGTATTATAACTTTACACACGCGATGATTCGACCTATGATGTCCATAAAAGGTATATATTCGCGCGCGCGGGGGCATCGACCGTGCGTGTGTACACATCGCGATTCGACCGATTTCGCATTATGTTTATAACCGCGATTCGAGTTTATCGACGCGATTCCAAAGCGTTGTTCGTACGTTCTATTGTATACGGTTCGGATCGAAGTTTACAGAGTTTCCTTCCTGTAGCGCCGCCTTCTTTTTTCATTTTTTGGGGGACATTTCCGAACGATCTACGTCATCGTGGCTGATTTTCGTGCAACGATACCGAAAATCATTAATCTTTAATTAAATCTGTGTACGAGCGTGGCAATTCGTTTCTCGTTAAACGGATAAGAAAAATAAAAAAGATGCTCTAGCGAGAATCTTGACTTCGGTATTACGGTGTGCGGCTGCGCGCGCGCGCGACCACTACATTATAAAATCCCGCAACCAGGGCTGACCCATACCCGCTCGCGCGGTCTTGCATTAAAGTGGTGCGTGCATATAATATCCTAGTTTTATATTATATACATATAGCGTATAAAATGTAATACGCCGCGTTGAAAATTTCTTTTAATTAAAAATTATTGCTCTTGATAATCATCCACTTTATTATTTAATCTAGTTTATTATTTTTCCCTCTCGCAGCAGGCACGCGACTCGTTGTCGTGCATGATACAAACCGTATAATATATCAAATAGAGAGAGAGAGAGAGCGTAATATGGACTATTTGGAAGAAAAAAAAGTCACGAAACGTATAACAAACGACACGGGCAGCGAGCGGAGAGCAACGAGACTGCACTGCAGCATAGACTCGTATCGATTTCGTCAGTTCGTTAAAACACATATACATCGACAAATAAATCGGATCGATCGATCGTTTATAGTTTATAACTCGCCCAACTCAATGATCGAATGTCAAAATGAAATTTGCGCCTCCAGTCGCTGCTACTAACTGCACACTGCTACTGGCTCTATGTATATAATGCGATATAGACGTGGCACGTGTCTACGCGTACGCGCCGTCAATTATTATACATATCTATATTATTATATACACGCGTATATAGCTCACGAGTTAAGCCTCGAACTCCTCGGCGTGTATATATTAAATTATGATCTCGCGCAGAGGCAGCTCTCGCGGCTTTAAACTTATTATCTTGCCCCGCGGACGGAGTGACAAACGCAGCTCTCACTCGAGCGGCGCCGTTTGTGAACGTACCACCTACACACACACGCACGTATAATTTCTCTCCTATTCCGTCTCTGATCCTCGACGAGTCAAACGCAGTTATATGCGCGCATATATATATTATACGTCGTCGTTTTATTGACAGTTCTAATCTAATGCGAATATAGGTGTATTAACTCCGAGCAAATTCGTATGTTAGCAGAGATAAATTTTTATCCTTCGTATTATATTACCACGATTATTCGCCAGACTCGTGCTCGCCTCTTACATGTATACCAAACACGTGTACAACTTGACGCGCCGCGAGTATATACATCTCACATAAACAAAACTGAAATGGCCTCTGCCGCGCGCGCTCGCGTATGTATACGACACGAAAACTTTCATCGCGATCTCATTTGCTCAAGTCCTGCGGTGAAAAAAAAAAGGAAGAAGAAGAAGCAAGAAGAGGACGAGCTATAGGACATAGAGCGAGTAATGCAAAAAAAAGCCATTTATATACTCGCGCGCTCGCGTCTTTTAAAACTATACTCTCGTTGAGAGCGTCGAGAGCGAAAAAAAAAAAAGGAAGCAAAGTTTTATAGGCGGCACAGCGCGAGATCGGCTCCGCGGCCACACGGGCGAAACCCAGGGCAATTAAGAAGTTTTGATACTCCAACTCTCTACACGCGCCTTTCGGGCGCGATAGGATAGCCAATTTTCTAGCTTTAATCAACTCTCCTCTCGTTCTCTCTCTCTCTGGGCAAAATGTTTGTATATAGATGTGCCATAGGCGTAAATATTAATAACGCGCGCGGCGCGGATCAAAGATTTTTCGTATATACCCGCAGCTCTCGGCTCTCGAGCGGGGCCGAGCGCAGTTTTTATTACGATCGGTATATATAATGCTGTTATATCGACGAGTTTTTAAACGCCTGCCTTATGTACACGGAGGAGATATCTATCGATCGAGTTGTTTTCCTTTTTTCTTTTCCATATAGTTTTGCATGCATCCGAAAACACGATGAAACTCGACGCTCGAATTTCATTTGGCGATACGCACGAAGCGATGTACGTATAAAAATTATAAAAGAGCCATAACGCGTTGATGGATATTCGAGCTATATATCGCGCCGATCGACAAAGAGAGCTCTATATACATAATTTAAAAATCGCCGCGAGGACAAAAAAAAATTTGTTGTTTGACTCGTCGCTTCGTCGCTTTGTTGCAAAACAAAGAATCGTTGTAAATACAATCCGAAATGGGCAAATATAAGCGATTTCGCAAATGAACTTTACGTTATGTGTGTTATACGATACACGCGCGTTTACTATCCGCGCCTTCCTCGGAGAGATGGGGGAAATTCCGACTCACTTTGGGGAAAAGCAGCAGAGCCCGGAGTTACACGTATATAGATATATAGCACGACTACATGCTTCCGGTCAGTTATTATTATACATACGCATCGAAAGCGGCACATATCCATCGCGATCAGCTGCTACAACATACGTATACACTGTGTACACCTTTATATAGATATATAGATCGAAAAGTTGCGAGCTCGCGATTCGGTGCTTTTGATTTTATTACCTGCTGGGGGGCCGTTTGCGCGGAGCTGCAGTCCAGAGAGAGAGAGAAAAGCCATAAACCTACATAGCTCGCTTAGCTGGTATATATCCTGACGCATTATAAATTCATACAAGGGTGGAGCCGCGCCGCCTATATATGCATACGATATAGTCTCGTGCTTTCGGCTCGCTTATCAATTCCCATAAATTCTCGGATCGAGACTTGGAAATTTTTCCTCTCCATTCTTCATCTTCATCTTCTTCTTCTTGTTCTCGTCCGAAAACAGATCCATAAAAGAGGCAAAAAGGGTTGATTAATATTGAAAAGGCTATGCGCTGCGCGTTATTCGCACGCGTGGATATCTGTCGAGGCGATAAAGGCAGCTGTCCCCGTATAAATGTGTGCGAGAGTCGTCGAAAAAGTCGGCTCGTCGTCGTCCGCGGGTCGCATTCGGCATGCCGAGCCACGAGGCGAGCATAAACGCGAGTCTTTATCCGCTGTATGTATAGAGTAAAACGTAAAGAAACGTCACCCTACATATATATACACCGGGCTGGGCACGTGACTCTCTCTCTCTCTCTCTCTGCAGGCAGCCGCGCAGCAAAGAGTGTGTAGTTAAAATTACCATTTAAACGCCGGGGTATACGAGGGCGCGTGCGAGGGCCGTAATATTTAAGCTCGCAGCGTGCCTCGACTCGTATTCGGGCGCGTCGTGGTGCGGCAACAATATAACCGGATCTCTTTCTGTTTGTCTCTCTCTGGCTCTCTTCGTGTCGCGAATATAAGCTAAGAAAACTTGGAAATAGCTAGCTGGAGAGCTTTTGTATCGCCGCGTACGGCCGAGCTTGCAGCAGCATCTCTCTCGCTACGAGAGTCGAGCGTGTTTGTGTACGTAAACGCGCTTGTTTATTAAAGCTCTCTCTCCCTCTAACGCACGCACAAACCGACTACCAAGTGATCTCTTCTGTTGCTCTTACTCTTACTCTCTCTCTCTCTCTTTCCCTCTCTAGCTTCCTATCCGATAGATTTGCATAATACGAGCTAACGCGCGGGATAGAGCTGCAAAACTTTCAGTAGCTCTGCAGCGGCAGTACTCCGGCTTTGGGCTATATAATACGGATAATACGTCGTATAATAGCTCCTCCTCCTGCTCCTGCAAACGAGATGCAGCAGCGAAAGCACCCGCGAAAATTCGAGTTTTGATTTGTCGCGCGCCGAGGATTTATTACGGATTCAATTCCTTTTCCTCCACTCGCGGATAACTCTCTCTCTCTCTCTCTCTCTCTCTCTCTCTTCGGCGCGTGCGTGTACATGGCTACGAGTAATTGTTTATTTTAATCCGCTCGCTTAAATTCTACAGATCTCTTTACGCTTTCGCCCGTAATGTATAAATATTACACGTAAAGAAGCTCGCACTCTCGTTCGAGTCCAGACACACTGGCGTATATACGTACTGCGAAACTACACGACGCCACTGATCTCGGCGCACATTATATATATAGTAGCGAGAGACGAGAGAGAGTTTAGCGCGCGCGGAAATTAGTTCACAAATAAATTTCTGGCACGCTTTGGCGAGCGACTCGCGTGCGGAGCTGTGTCGGTATACATGTATGTAAGTATATAATAATATACAGATCGCCCGCGCAAAGCCATTTAAAGTCCACTGTGGAGCTACGCGAAAATGTATATACGTACTTAGTGTGTGTACGTATTACGCGGATGCATAGTAATTGCGTACGATCGATCGCATTGTAAATTGCGTTACATCGACGCGCAAATCCTAGCAAATACTCGTTGTTTATTTATGAACTCTCGTCCGAAGGTAGAGAGAGAGAGTTGGCCGACGAAGCCCAGAGAAAGAGAGCGAAAAAATTATCGAAGAAACGAAATTAACGAAACGCTATAAAGTCAAAGGGGCTCCGGGCACGCATGGGCAAAAGTTATATACATGTACTGTACGCGTATTTACGATTCGCTCGTGCATATATATATATACACGCAGCTGCTGCCCCTAGAGCTGCTGCTGCTGCTGCTATTGTTCGAGCTGCTTTGTATGTGCTATGCCGTACACCTAGCTTATATCGATTTGCAATTGCAGTGTGCCACTGCCGAAGCTGACCCGTATTCCTGCGAGCTGCGATCCTGTGTATATACTCGCGATCTAGCTCCTCGTTGTACACGCAACACACATACACACATACATATATGTAATGATACGTGTACGCGTGTGTTTGCTTGTCGCGTATATAATTGGACCGATGTAATGCGTAAGCGATCGCTTACTGCCAGACACGTTATCGTTCTCGATAAAATAATTGTGTCATAGAGTCGTGGCTATAATGGCGCGTCCTTCGGTTACAGGTTCGAACGAATTTGGAAAAGGTCAGGAGCGAGATTTCAACTTGGAACCAAGGAATGGTCTTATAAAGTATGAATTTCTTGAACTATCCTCGCACTCTGTCGCGCGGCATTGTTTGGCCAATTGATTTGCCACGTTGGATTATGAGCTTCTTGATTGTGCCAACAGATGGAGTACTTCAAACCCGCAAGTGGCAAAGACATTTTCGATTTGTATAAATGTACACGCTTTTCGACACAATTTCTGAGTTGTTTCCTTTAGTTTAACTGTTAAATATTTATCCAAGTTTCAATAAAATATTGAAAAATATAGCTACAAATCGTAAAACCATGAAAAATGATCTCCCTCGACTGCTCGTTTCAACATAAAATAGACCATTAGAAAGTTGTAAACGTTTGAGAGCACTTGACTAGCAAAGTCACATCGCTCAACGTACGAATTCGAAATCAATCGGTAAATATAAATTTACCCACCGATATAAGATCCGAGCGATTAAGTTCTCGAGCAAAAATCCACAGAATTATTTGTAGGACGACAGCGGTGACACTCGTCACTTTATAAGACTGAATAATGCCCCACGAATGCGCGAATCTGTCTGTCGCGTTTATTCGTTCGGAGCATTTTTCACGACCACCAACTAAATTTTTATCGAACGTGATAAAAAGATGGCGATGGTGAGGGAGAGAGAAAAAAATAAAACATTGCGTTTGGTTAAGCGCTGAATTGCCACGTACACAAGAAGAACGTCGTCGAAATTGCTGTTGATAGATTCGAGCGACACATTTTATTCTCCTCTTTTCTCGTAGTAAATTCACTAGAGCAGATTTACAATCGATTCCTAAAATGCATCAACGGAATCTTTTGTTGCACAGCTCGTGTCTATATATACGTGCCACGCGGTACGCGTCACCGCACGAACGAAAAATAAAATTATAATCAATACACAAACAGCTTCAATTATACGACGAGTGCACTGGAGAAATTAAATATCGCTCCATCGTCGGGCGAAATCTCGGCGAGTACCGATGCACCGAATGCGTGTGTATATATACTTATTAAAACCGGTATACCGCCCGCGAGTGCAAATATAATAACGGCATAATTCAGCGCATAAATTCATACGCGATTTGCAGCGCGAAACAAGTTTTGATGCACTTCCCGCTCTCGGCTCTGCCTCTCATCCTCTCTCTTGCTGGTCATTAGCGCGGCGGCATCGTTAAAAAGCCATTTTTACTCGTACATAAAATTGACAAAAAAAAGGAAAGAAAGAAAAAGGAGGAAGAGCAGCTCTGTGCAGCTATCATTAACTAATATTCATCTGCATATTTTTGCCGGGGCATTATCGCTTCGCGAACGCGCGGGGCACTTTTAGCCGTCGCTGAAAGAAGCGAAATAGAAATGAACCAACAAAAAAAAAAATAGAGGGAAAAAAGGCGAGCGAATTGGCGCCACGGCGCGCAAAGTACACCCAACGCGTCGTTTTTTATAATCTTTCGCGCGTATATATAACGCTGCGAAATCGGCTTTGGAACAGCCACGATCTGCTTTTTTTTTTTTTTTTTTTAAACNTTTGTTGGTCTTATGTTGTTGTTGTTGTTGTTGCTGCTGCTGCTGCTGCCGCTGCTGTTGTCTTTTTTTTTTTTCATTTTTCATCGGTATATATCCTACGGCGGGCTAAAGAGAAAATCGCCTGTAAATGCGGGTGCGATGTTTACATCGTGTGTTCGTGCGAGAGCAGAGCTAGCTGCTGCTGCTGCTGCTTCTCGCACGAGTATACGCCGCGGCCCTCCGAACTCTTCGTTTTATCCACCCACTCCAGTTCCCGAACGCGTACGCGCCTTCCACGTATACACGTACAGTTTGGAAAAAGAGGGCTTAAATAAAGTAAATAGAGGAATGAATTGCATCCTGTTTTTGCAGCTGTTTACGTGTATAAATGTGTGTACGAAGGAGGGAACATCTGCCAACTTTGCGAGCACTCGGGGGCTCCGCGAAGTATACGCCGAGAAAGTGTGGAGTGATTTTATTAGCTTGATTTATTATAGTTGCGCGCGAGATGGATAAAATAAAGGACACTTTTCCATCGAGCCGAAGCGTTGAGAAAGATTTAATCAACCGCTATAAACGTTGACTTTCGTGTGGCGCTCGTATAGCCATGCGCCTATAATGAATCGGAGAAGTTGCAGATTTTTTTATTTTCATCGAACGCGTCGATTCTTCGCAATGTAACGGATGATAATATATCGATTATAACGTCGAGGACAATGGCGTTTTTTCATATCCTTCGCTTTCTTTTTCAATAAACATCTTCGTCGTCGTCGAACTTTTCATTCGCGACTAGGTAAAGTTTCGCAGCCGAGAAAGAAAAAGGAGGTCTCGGCACATTAAGCCTGCCGATAGGCTGTAAGCGCGCGCGTGGACGATGATAGATAACGCGCTTCTAATCCCTCGTCGATCGCGACCCTGTAATATATAATGCAGGTCTTCTTATTCTCTGTTTTTTTTTTTATTATTATTTTATTTTGTCGCGAAAACTTTTTCGATTATTCGTTCGATAATTAATAATATCGTAAAAATTCTCCCTGCCGCCAAGGTGCTCCTATACATATATAGGCGTGTGTGCACTTAAATATATATAAAGAAACGGGAGCTTTTTTCCTTCGTACATCCATTCTCGCGCACAGTCAGTAGTATACCCATTCGATTTCCTGCTCCCGCGGAAATGTTCTCATCCCTATACACTCTCTTTTCTGGCTCTTGCCTCGCTCGCACGCGTACATATATATATTCTATACACTAGCTCTCTCTCTCTCTCTCTCTCTCTCTCTCTCTCTCATCCGCAAGTATTTTTCCGCAAGATTACCGGCGGTGACCCGAAAAATCGCGAGTAGCAGCAGCAGCAGCACACTCGGCGTCTCCCGCACGCGCGCTCCTTCCTTTCTCCCTCGCTCGCGCTACTTTTTTACTCGGTACGTTTCCTCGATTGTGTGTGTATATGTGCGCTGCTGCAGATCGTATATTATACACCGTAGTCGCTGCTGCTGCTGCGGCGCACGCTAAGCGATAATGGATAAATATATATGTATAAAGCTCCGTATAATAAAAAAAAAAAAAAAAGGCTGGGGGAGTGAGTGGCTGCATGTACATGGAACGGCTATATATGCCGTGTATATGTAGCTTTGCCGGGCTGATGCGGATTTAGAATGGCAAAAGCATTTCGCGTGTGTAGAGCTGTGTACGTATATAGCGGCGGCCGCCGTGGCTCGAATTTGAAATTCATAACGCGCGGCCCGTCGAGCGCGCGGCAAAAGAGAGCTTCGCGCTAGCGCAAGATCTCAGCAACCAGAGAGAAAGAGAGAGAGAAGCAGGTATATATAGCGTACTGCAGTACCCACCCCGTGCCTTGCATCGCTGAGCGCAATGAATAAATATACGCTTTTTAAGAGAGACACACACACACGCATGCATGCATATACGCCTATCTCTATATGCGCGCGGGTTAACTGGCTCTATGAATAGCTTTTTCTTCTCCCTCTCGCGCTGTGTCTTTTTTACCCCAGCGATATTGTTTCGAGATTATCCTGCCGGATATATATAAATATATACACACACGACTACACACTGGGGTGTGTATATACGCCGAGCAAACGATATTAGCCATGCTAACACGTTTATAACAAGATTTGCTGCGTCGTCGTCGTCGTCGTCGTCGTCGTCGTCGTCGCCTCGAAGCTCGCCCGATGATTTACGGCGGCGATACACACAGGCCAAGTCGTCTATATCGATGTCTGTATATATACAGGCGATAAAAATGCAACGTAAATTTCGATTAAATATCTCTCGCGCATCTATATGTACTACGTCGTCGTCGTCGTCGTCGTCGTATATATCGAAAGGTGAAACACGCGCGCGCGCCGAACGCGAAACTATTTAATTTCCTTGCCCCCCAAGTTGCAGCAGCAGCAGCACCTAGCCGAAGGTTTATAGATATATAATCATGCGGTAGCTCGCGCTATTATGTGGCCGTTAATCCGAGGCTATTAATAGCCGAACTTTATATAATGGCTATATATACAATAGCTAGTGTACGCGCGACGCTCGAAAGTGAGAGCTGGTGAATGCCGGGACTCGGGACGCTGGATGCTTTGCGAGCCGCCGCCCCCGAATATCATCATCGGCTGTAAACTAACGCGCGGCGTGACGTTGTAATATTCTTCTCCCCCCCTCTCCCTCCTCGTGCGAGAAGAGGTGCACACACAGTGCGTCATCAATTTCGTTGAATCGCGAGTTACTATCCACTATGCCATGGGTGTACCACGACGGAGTGAAAAAGAGCCGAGTAAAGAAGAGGAGCGACGAACGATTAATTTTTACTCCTTATCGCGCCCAAGTTACATATTATTATGCACCGCGTGGTAAAATTTACACGCCGGGGCGATAATAAAAGTTATTCTACTTTCTATCTCTCTCGATGTATATATAGTATAATACAGCACTTGACGCGTTCTACCGTACATGTCCGCGCGTGTGTGTGTATACATAGACTCGACGCATCGGCCTGCAGCGAGGCGACGTTGCATTTTACGTTGGCGTGTGTTGCCGCAACAAGGAACTCTGTGTACATTGCGACGAGAGAGAGAGGAGGAGGACTTGCCCCGCGCACGCCATAAAGAATAAGTTTGTACACTCACACTGGCTGTGCTCTGTAGCGGGCTCCGTGCCTTGCGCACCGTTTGTTTATATACATACTACACGTTATTTTCCTCTGTCTCTCTCACTTTCTCATCTTATCTAGTGGTGTGTTCCGAGCTCCGGCCAAGCGGGTACTAAATAATACAAACGCACCCCTGTGTGTGTGTGTGTGCACACAGCGCGGGGCTAAACCAACGCTGCAGCACTAGCAGTATATACACGGCGGAGGAGCTACTACTACTACTACTAGCTATATGTAGTGCGCGCGGCCAAGTAGTACGAGGTCTGATACGGTCAGACGTCGCAGCTCTATATGTATACGGCGGGAAACACGCTATATACGCGTATATACATGTCCGCGCGACACGTGTATGTATTCGAGCAGCTTGCGTACACACGAAAGCGACTTAATTCGCACGTACGGGGGCCGCGCGTATACGTTTTATTTTTATTTATTCTTCGTTTCTTCTTCTTTATTTTGCGTAAAGAAAAGAAGTAGTAGCAGTAGTGGTAGTCGTCGTCGCGCACGCATGTCGGCAATACTTTCCCTCTTGACTCGAGTCCGAGGTTGGCTCCTCGCGCGCGCGACAATTGAAATCTATGGCGACTGCGGTGTACTATACTTATATACATGCGGCAGCTCTACTCTAGTGCTCTCGGTCGGGGGCGCCACGACGACGACGACTACGACTACGACTAGGGCGGCGGCAATGCGGTTGGCGACTGGTTGCGTTATATATACAGCAGCAGCAGTAGCAGCAACGATGGATACCCCGACGACGAGTGCGGAATGGAATATCTACCCCCAGAGTATGATATAAAGAAGCACAACGACGAAGCGAAGAAAAGTCTTCGAGAGTAAAAGGGCTACGACAAACGTCTGTTTTCATAAATATCACCTATTGCGCGCGTGGGCGCGGCATTTCTTTGCTAGCTCTCCTCCTTTTAACGTGCGTCGTCGACGAGACTATATATGCGTTAACCGCGCATTGTTATAAATATGACGTCGGTACATCTTACGATGTACGGAACCATAAGACGAGGAAAAAAAGTAAGAGAGAGAGAGAGACAGAGAAATATGACGAGAACGAGAATCGACGGTAAGAATGCATAATGCCGAGTGACGAGGCGCGCTGGCGAGACGCGGCCTTTTTTATATTGCATATATAATACATGTGCTTTTGATTCGCTCGTGTTTATAAGCAACCCACATACATACACCTTTTCGCGAGATATTGCGTCGCGACTACTACTAGCAACTATATCATGGCTCGAGTTTTATACATCGTCAGCTGCTGCGAAATACTTTCAACTCGAAACGCGCCAATTTGTACATATATATCTCTATACAACGACGACTCGAGGTTAACGAAATTATTGAAGGACCTTCTCTCTTTCTCTCTCTCTCTCTCTGGCGCGTTTAGCCTCGGACTCGGGACACGCACCCACACACACATATATACAAATCGTATATTCCATATATATATATACGAGCGCTATGCACAATAGCTTTTTTGGCGCGCGGGGGCAGCTGAGCGCTGAAAAACTGAAAACGGAGAAAGATAAAGTGTATAACAAAGCTTATACTCTCTGTGCGTGTTATATATAGATATAGGTCAAAGCGCAAGAAATTCTCGCGCAGCAAAGTTTTATGAAGGAAATCCTGTGCCGCGAAAGAGAGAGAGAGCTTTTTTCTCAATTTGTACGAGCTTCGCGGTGAAATTTGATGCTTAACCCTCTTCTCCTCCTCCTCCTTCTCGGTGAATATTATTATACGCGCAGCTCCGTCGTTCTTTTTTTGTTAACGCAGAAATTTCCGATTTAAAATATGCGATGTTCTTCGTATATACAGTCCGGAGCTTCGTAGTTTGGTACAGTTTTGTACTCTCTCTTTCTATAGTCTGAAAACTTTGAAAGCCGATGAATAGTCGACTATAAGTATAAACACGGAAGCTCGGACATGGAATTTTTACCGCGTAATAATACACGCGATCGCCTCGATACATAACACAGAGAGAGAAAGAGAGAAAAAAAGAGAAGGAGTTTGCGGAGAGCAAATGCTTTTAATAAAACGCGGCGATAACTTCGTGTTATACCGGTTTAGGAGCTATTTAGAAACAGTTTGAACTCGCCAACTGCAGCTCTCTCTCTTTTTTTTCATCCCACGTTGCTCCTTCTACGTTTCTCTCTCTCTCTATATATAAACGGGTAAGTAACTACTGTCCAGTCGCTTGCGTACGAGCTTTTACTTTTGACGTCATAGTGCTCGCTCCGGTTGGCGGCCAAGCTCCAGCCAGCCGCAGATCGACGAGCGAGCGAGCTTGACTTTTTTTCGTTACGATATATGTTATATTACAAATATATAGTCGCTGCGCTCTCGGGTGTCTTCCGCAGCTAAGCGACTTTTTCCTAATCATTTTTCATTCTCTCTCTTTCTCGCCACTTGGTTTCTTTTTATTTTACTGTGTGTCGTACATGACGGGTACATTATATCGTTCATACTCGAGAAATCCACTCGTTACTCGTGCACATCCTTAGTAAGAATTCTCAACTCTAATAACCGCTTCAAGATTAAAAAATTAACACCTAAAATTCTTCAAACGTATTACCATTAATTGCCTTTGACCATTTTTTTGTTACAATTATGTTACAAATATTAAGTGAATTTTAAAGGACCGAAATTGCAAGTCGAATTGTTAAAAAAATGTTGACTAGTTTTCCACTATTTTAATACGATAATACCACTTTCAACGTCCACCAGTAGATGGCGAGTACTTATAACTGTAAATCCGCAAGTGACGAAGTCAGTATAATTGCATAAGTACAATTGTGTGTTGTTATAGTTAAACATTTGTTGCCTTTTATTTATTAATATCCTTCAATTTACATTCTTATACATAATATATACGCGCCTCTCGTATCAAACCGCAATGTCGATGATACACGTCGACGCTCGAAGAAAGGCAAATTTGATTTTTCATATAAAGTAGCAGTCGTCGACAGATGGATAGATATATCGTGTCTATATAATATCGAAACCTTTTCGGGATGGCTGGGCCGTCAATGCGTTACGACCGATCATGCGCGAACGATGAAATTTTGATGAAAAGCGACTGGGACGCGTGGCTTTTACCGCGCGCGTGCGACACACATATAACATATATGCAGGCAGATGTAGCCGCCCTCCCCGCGTGCACTCCTCCTCCTCCTCCTGCTCCTCTTTGTACTTTCATTTCGCGAAAAAGACCTTTGACTGCGGCTGCTACTGCTGCTGTCGCCGAGTGTCCCGGTAATATTGAACGACTGGTGCAAGTGCACACGTGCCCGTAACTCCGACGTCACGATATATATACCTTCGTATATATACGTGTATTAAACGCGAGGAGCAAAAAAAAAAAGATAGATAGATATGTGTGACGTACGCGCGCGCGACGTGAAGCGCAGCTATATAGCCCGAGAGCTAGTAGATAATAAAACGTCGATGAGAGCTGAAAGGCAGAAAATCAACAACGAACAGCGGCAACGAAAATGCGAAGCTGGCGCTCTATGTTTAGCCCCCGCGATCGAATCTTCTATTTTCTAATAAGCTGCTATATGTACGCGCGTATAATATGCGTGTGCTGTACGGCGCTTAATCGACTCTCGGCCTTTACGTAAACGCGCGCGGATAATACAATATGCCGCTGCTGCTGCTGTTATGTACCTTATACTCTCGTTGAACATGGCGCATGCGGAGCTCGCGAGATCGATCGACGCGTATAGATATAAATATATGTGCGCACATACGTGTGCACGGAAGGGCGATATACGGCGCGCACAATCAAATTAGCCCGCTTTTCTTCCTGAGGGCTTTGGCTTATGCTCGTATTTCTCCTCTGCACTTGTACTCTCTGTACTGTGTGTGTGCGCCGCCGCCAACGAGAGCGTCACTTATCCAAATGAGAAAATAATCGTTTCGGTTTCTTTCCTTTTTTGCTTCATTTATTCTTCTTTTATTCGCCGGCATGCACGCACACACACACACACACACACACACACGTGCGCTCTCTCGTCGATATTATAATTCGTTCATAAGTTTCTTATTATCTTCTTGTTTTTCTCAATTTTGTTTTTGCCCTCCCACGAGATGGAGGGAGCGAAAAAACAGTCGAGTCAAAAGCTCCGCCGGCGAATATGTAGCCACTTACTGTGCCATATGTACGTAAGTGTGTGTATACGTGCGAGAGAGAGAGAGAGAGAGTCGAGACAGTCGCAATACGTGACATTTTCAGCAATTTTCCACCCCACGTCAGAGCAGCTAACGAAAAAAAAAGAAGAAGGAGAAGGAGGAGTTAGAGGAGAGGAGAAGAAGCGAACTGGCTCTCGGGTAAAAAGAATTCCACTCTGTCCCGCGACGTAGAAAATTCTCTCATCCTTTTTATATACCCGTACGCATTTCTCTCACTCGGAATAACATTGCTCCCTGTACTCTGCTTCTTCTTCTTCTTCTTCTTCTTCTTCTCCTACTCGTTGTCTTTTTTTTTGCACTCCTTTCACTGACACTATATAAACGCACGAGGGACGAGCGAGTACCCGAAAAAACTCGATCTAGTCGGGCACTCGATTAAAAATATGAAAAAGAAAAACGATTCACAACGTTGTTTGCTGCATATGAAATAGTGGGTTATCAAGCACGCCATGTAGCAAGGGTGGCAAATTTTGGAATTAATATTAAAAATGTTTAAGATATTGCTCGAAGTCCTCAATAAAAAAACAATTACTCGATATCGTAGGGAGTTTAAATAATGTACTTAATTTTAGAAGGCTAAACAATTTTTCGAAGAAATAACTTGAGGTAGACCGGTAACTTGAGTGTAAACAATACTGAAACAATTGAAATAGTCCCGCGAACACTGATCATATTTATAGTAAAATAAAATTAGTTTGAATGTTGTCTTTCTTGATGAAACAAGCCTTAATATAAGAAAGGAACATTTTATTCATTATTCTTCTATGATACCAACTTCAAGAGTCTATCGCTTAATACAGGTGTTAAAAATGGATAAAAGTGAGAAGAAATCCGATAAAGTTGCCTCGGAAAATAATTCAAGTGAACAGGACATTGTTGTTTCGGAATCAAGCATGATAGCCCACCGAGATACATCTCCCCATGATCAGAAAAATTACGCATGCGAAAAGTGCGAAAAAAAATTTGAGTTTCGAAGTCATTTGAGTAGACACCAAATATCAGAACACAAAGGCCGCAAAGATTTCGCGTGCAATCAGTGCGAAAAGAAATTTGTGAAACAATCGAGTTTGTTTACTCATCAAAAATTAAAACACAAAGATCGCGAAAATTTTACATGCAACAAGTGCGAGAGAAAATTTGAAAATAAATACGCTTTACTCAAGCACAAAAAGATATTCCACGAAGTTTTCAAAAATTATTTATGTGAAATGTGCGCGAAGAGATTTGATACTAAACCCAGTTTGCTCTTGCACATAAAGACAGTCCATGGGCATCGCAATTCATGCGACAATTGCGAGAAAAAATTTAGTCACAAATGGTATTTACTTTTGCATCAAAAAACAGTGCACGAAGGTCGTAAAGATTTCACATGTAACAAGTGCGAAAAGAAATTTGGAATTAAATCAGATTTGTTGAAGCACCAAAGAACAGTCCACGAAGGTCGTAAAGATTTTGCATGCGACAAGTGCGGGAAGAAATTCGGATATAAACATCATTTGCTCGTCCACCAAAGGGCAGTCCATGAAGGTCGGAAAGACTACGCATGCACTATGTGTAATAAAAAATTTGGACAAAAAATTACTTTGCTTGTCCATCAAAAGTCAGCACACGAGGGTCGCAAAGATTACACATGTGACAAATGCAAGAAGAAATTTAGCCAAAAATGGTATGTGCTTTTTCACCAAAAGGCAGTACACGAAGGTCTCAAAGATTATGGATGCGACAAGTGCGAAAGGAAATTTGCAGATAAACAGAAATTGCTCAGACACCACAAAGCAGTCCACGAAGGTCGAAAAAATTTCGCATGTGACAAGTGCGAAAAGAAATTCGGACAACAATATACTTTGACCAGACACCAAAGAACAGTTCACCAAGTTCGCAAAGATTACGCATGCAATAAATGTGAAAAGAAATTTGCAGAAAAATCGTATTTGCTCTCACACCAAAAGACAATTCACGAAGGTCGCAAAGATTTCGTATGCGACAAGTGCGAAAAAAACTTTGGGTTTCAACAAAATTTAAGAAAACATCAGAAGACAATTCATGAAGGTCAGAAAGATTTTGTGTGCGACTATTGCGAAGAAAAATTTGGACATAAACAAGCTTTGCATGTCCACCAAAGGACAGTCCATGAAGGTCAAAAAGATTTTGTGTGCCATTGTTGCGAAAAGAAATTTTCACAAAAATCGAATATGATCACCCACTTAAAGATTGTTCACGAAGGTCGGAAAGATTACGCATGTGACAAATGCGAGAAGAAATTTGGGGCTCGAAGCAATTTGACAAAACACCAAAAGGTAATCCACGAAGATCGCAAAGATTACACATGCGACAAATGCGAGAAAAAATTTGGACAAAGAGTAAATTTGTTCAGACACCAAATGAAACTACACAATGGTTGCAAAGATTATGCAAGCGAGGATTGTGAAAAAAATGACGATAGACAACTGTAAATATGTATAGATTCTCTTACATGTTTATGTTTTTTTTTAAATTCAATAAACATTATATCGAAATAATTGTTCTTACCAAAACCTCGCGTGCTATAAACTATCATTAACACCTTATTTCACTGTCATGGTAGTTTTTTATTTTTGGCTACTTTGTTACCTGCACCTATTCAAGCAACGATCAGCCGAGAGTTTTTTTATCTCTTGTTTGGAGCTGTAAATGGAGGGAGATATTATTGGCTACTAGATTTTTGATAAACATTACATTGGAAACCACAATTGGAAACAACAATTGGAAAATCATTCAATAATTAAATTTAAACCAAAAAATGTTCTCCACATTTCTTCAAAATTAGTAAATGCTTTTATAATTGTTTTATATTGTTCTGAGTACTTTTATCACTTCAATAGATTATATTTTGTGTACAGCCATAGTCTTAAACGAAACATATTTCACGATCGACGCAATTTTTTTTCCGAATTTTGGGACTTGAAAATACCACTTCGTGGCCGCTATTTTGTTAGAAAAAGTGGATGGAAAAATCTATAAAAAAGCCCTAGTTACTTCTACTCCCATGATACCTTCGACCATATTTATATCTTAAGTTTTTCATCGTAACACTTTTAAAAAAAATTCTTAAACTTGAGGCAAGATTCTGAGGAGCATTGAATTTTCCAAAGATAAGTTTGTGCGAGCAAAAAATTTCGTCATTCTTTACTTCAATGGGTGAAATAACGTATTTAGTTTTAGAAGGCCAAAAAAGCCTTGAAAAAGCTTCGCTAAGTTTAAATTTTAAACTGGTTATTGTAAGAACAATAAATAGATTAATAATTTGATTGTAAACAATATGCTCATAAACTATCTTAAAATTTTCGCGCGAACACTGTTCATGTTTATAATACAATCATATTATTAGTTTGAATGTTGTCTTTCCCGGAGAACAAGTCGTAACGCCAAAAGATAAATTTTGCTTATTAATTTTCTGTAGCACTAAGTAGAAGAATCCATCGTTTATTTTAAGCACCAAAATGAATACAATTCAGAAAAAAACCGATGAAGTTGTTTCGAAAAATAATTCAAGTGAATACGACATTGTTGTTTCAGACGACCAAAAATACATTTGTGATATTTATCAGGAGGCATTTACACTGAAATCAAGTATAATAACACACCGAGAGACAAGTCACAATGAACAAATAGGTTATCCATGTAACCAGTGTAAGAAGAAATTTATGAAAAGATCGATTTTGTTTGCGCACCAAAAATTCGCACACAAAAATTACGAAGATTTTGCAGGCGACAGATGCGAGAAGATATTTGTGAAGAAATTGAGTTTGTCTACGCACCAAAAATTAGTACACAAAGATCGTGACCATTTCAAGTGCGACAACTGCGAGAAGAAATTTGGACATAAAAAAAATTTGCTTTTGCACCAGAAAACAGTACACGAAGGTCGAAAAGATTTCACATGTGAAGAATGCGAGAAGAAATTCGGACATAAAGCCGCTTTACTCACACATCAAAAAACAGTTCACGATGGTCGCAAAGATTACCGATGCGACAAGTGCGAGAGCAAATTTGGACAAAAATCGCATTTACGCGTCCACCAAAAGACAGTCCATGAAGGTTGCAAAGATTACGCATGCGACAAGTGCGAGAAGAAATTTGGACATAAAAAACATTTGCTTTTGCACCAGAAAACAGTACACGAAGGTCGAAAAGATTTCACATGTGAAGAATGCGAGAAGAAATTCGGACATAAAGCCGCTTTACTCACACATCAAAGAACAGTTCACGATCGTCGCAAAGATTACCCTTGTGACAAATGTGAGAAAAAATTCGGACTTAAATGTAATTTGCTCATCCATCAAAAGACAATTCATGAAGGTCGCAAAGATTTTCCATGCGACAAGTGTGAAAAAAAATTTGGGTATAAACAGTATTTGCTTATCCACCAAAGGACAGTCCATGAGAGTCGCAAAGATTACTCTTGCGACAATTGCGAGAAGAAGTTTGGACACAAATCGGCTTTGTTAAAGCACCAAAAAACAGTTCATGATGGTTGTAAAGATTTTGCATGTGACAAGTGCGAAACGAAATTTGGACTGAAATCAAATTTGCTAATGCACATAAAAACTGTCCACGAAGGTCGCAAAGATTATGCTTGCGACAATTGCGAGAAGAAGTATGGATACAAATCGGGTTTGTTAAAGCACCAAAAAACAGTCCATGATGGTCGTACAAATTTCGCATGTGACAAATGTGAGCAGAAATTCGGACTAAAAATGAATTTGATCAGGCACCAACAAACAATCCACGAACGTAGCAAAAATTACGCATGCAACCAGTGCGAAAAAAAATTTGGACGAAAATCGTGTTTGTTAAAGCACCAAAAAACAGTCCATGATGGTCGTAAAGATTTCGCATGTGACAAATGTGAGCAGAAATTCGGACTAAAAAGTAATTTGATTAGGCACCAACAAACAATCCACGAACGTAGCAAAAATTACGCATGCGACCAGTGTGAGAAAAAATTTGGACAAAAATGGAACTTGTACATGCACAAAATGACAGTTCACGAAGGTCGCAAAGATTACGAATGCAATAAGTGCGAGAAAAAATTTGGACAAAAAGTACAATTACTTGGACACCAGAGGAAAATACACAAAGGTTGCAAAGATTATACAAGCGACGATTGGGAGAAAAATGATAATTGATAGTTGTAATTTTGTATAGATTCTCTTACATACGTTTTTTTTTTAAATTCAATAAATATTATATCGAAATAATTGTTCTTATCAAAACCTCGCGTGCTATAAACTATCATTAACACCTTATTTCACTGTCATGGTGGTGTTTTATTTTTGACTACTTTTGATAAACATCACGTAATAATATTGCGACCCTGAATTGATCAAAAGTGTAAAATTGAAAGATTTTGAAGAACTAGCCGAAAAAATGATGATGAATAAATAATAATGATATTTCTGCAAAGAAAAAAGTGATCAGTAATAACAATAATTTTTCACTGAAAACAACAATTAGAAAACCATTCAATAAAAATTTTCTTCAGATTTCTTTATAATTAGCAAATGCTTTTATAATTATTGTATATTGTTCTGAGTACTTTTATCAATTCAAAAAATTATATATTGTGTATAGCCATATAGTCTTAATCCATTAACGTACAGATAGACAAAACTTTTTTCATGATCGACGCGATTTTTTTCCGAATTTCGGGCCTTGAAAATACTACTTTATGGCCGCCATTTTGTTAGAAAAAGTGGTTGGAAAAATGTGTCAAAAGTCCCTGATTACTTCTACTCCCATTATACCTCAGACTATATTTATATCTTAAGTTTTTCACTGCAACACTTCGAAAAAATAATTCATAAATTTGATGTTTCACAAAAATTTGTATGTTTTTTATTTCTTAAAAAAACTATAACTTTTTAACAAAGCATCAAATCTTAAATTTGAGCCCGGATTCTGAGGAGCATTGAATTTTCCATTGATAAGTTTGTGCGAGCAAGAAATTTCGTCATTCTTTACGTCAATGGATGAAATAACGTATTTAGTTTTAGAAGGCCAAAAAATTCGTGAAAGAAAGCGTCGCCAAGTTTAAATTTTAAACTGGGTATTGTAAGAACAATAAATAGATTAATAACTTGATTGTAAACAATACGCTCATAAACTATCTTAAAGTTGTCGCGCGAACACTGTTCATGTTTATAACACAATCATATTATTAGTTTGAATGTTGTCTTTCCCAGAGAACAAGTTGTCACGCCAAAAGATAAATTTTGCTTATTAATTTTCTGTAGCACTAAGTAGAAGAATCCATCGTTTATTTTAAGCACCAAAATGAATACAATTCAGAAAAAAACCGATGAAGTTGTCTCGAAAAATAATTCAAGTGAATACGACATTGTTGTTTCAGACGACCAAAAATACATTTGTGATATTTATCAAGAGGCATTTACACTGAAATCAAGTATAATAACAAGCCGAGAGACAAGTCACAATGAACAAATAGGTTATCCATGTAACCAGTGTAAGGAGAAATTTATGAAAAGATCGATTTTGTTTGCGCACCAAAAATTCGTACACAAAAATTACGAAGATTTTGCAGGCGACAGAAGCGAGAAGATATTTGTGAAGAAATTGAGTTTGTCTACGCACCAAAAATTAGTACACAAAGATCGTGACAATTTCAAGTGCGATAACTGCGAGAAGAAATTTGAACATAAAAAAAATTTGATCAGGCACCAAAAGACAATACACGAGGGTCGCAAAGATTACGCGAGCGTCAATTGTGAGAGGAAATTGGGACATAAACAACATTTGCTTTTGCACCAAAAAACAGTACACGAAGGTCGAAAAGATTTCCCATGTGATGAATGCGAGAAGAAATTTGGGGAACGAAGAAGTTTGAGAAAACACCAAAGAACAGTCCATAAAGGTCGGAGAGATTTCACATGCAACAAGTGCGAGAGGAAATTTGGACAAAAATCAGATTTGTTAAAGCACCAAAGAACAGTCCACGATGGTTGTAAAGATTTTGCATGCGATAACTGCGAAAAGAAATTTGGACATAAATGGCTTTTGCTGTCTCATCAAAAGACGATACACGAAGGTTACAAAGATTATAAGTGCGTCGAGTGTGAAAAAAAGTTTGCCGATTCAAGCTCTTTGAGTAGACACAAAAAAGCAGTCCATGAATGTCGTAGAGATTACGCATGCGACAAGTGCGAGAAAAAATTTGGATTTAAATTTACTTTGCTTTTACACCAAAACACAGTCCATGATGGTCAGAAAGATTACGCATGTGACCGTTGCGAGAAGAAATTTGGGAATAAAAGCAATTTGAAATCACACCAAAGGACAGTCCACGAAGGTCGCAAAGATTTTGCGTGCGACAAGTGCGAAAAAAAATTTGGAAAAAATTCAGCTTTGTTGAGGCACCAAAAGACAGTACACGAACGTCGCAAAGACTACGCATGCGATAAGTGCGAGAAGAAATTTGGACGAAAAGCTGATTTACTAAAGCACCAAAGGACAGTACACGAAGGTCTCAAAGACTACGCATGCGATAAGTGCGAGAAGAAATTTGGAAGAAAATCGATATTGGTTCAGCATCAGACAGTCCACGAAGGTCGCAAAGATTTTGCATGTGACAAGTGCGAGAAAAAATTTGGACATGAACGTAATTTGCTCACCCATCAAAAAATAGTCCATGATGGTCGTAAAGATTTCGCATGTGACAAATGTGGGCAGAAATTCGGACTAAAAATAAATTTGATCAGGCACCAACAAACAATCCACGAACGTAGCAAAAATTACGCATGCGACCAGTGCGAAAAAAAATTTGGACGAAAATCGTGTTTGTTAAAGCACCGAAAAACAATACACAAAGGTGGCAAAGACTATGCAAGCGACGATTGCGAGAAAAATGACGATTGATAGTTTTAAATGTGTATAGATTCTCTTACATATGTTTTTCTAAAATATCAATAAATATCAATACTTTTACTCACTGTTATATGGGTGCTTTCTTGACTACTAATTATATACGGTATATAATAAGTGTCTTATTGATTAATGCCGCGCCGGGTGCGCGACAGGAATTATTAATTGTAACATAACTTTTAATATTTTCCACATGGAATTAATACATTTTTTTATACAAGCACACAATCATTTGAGGTAAAAGAACTTGAATTGTGTATTCATTATCATCTCAGACCAAAATTATGTAAACGCGTCAAAATTATAAATAAGAAAAAGAAATTATACTGCAGTGCAACTGAAAAAGTTCAGATGCTCGAATTTTCCTGACTCGACAAATCGAATAATCATCATCTTTAATGCTCACAAATGTCTTTCGTTTCGCGATAAGTTATATTATGGTTGACTATACTCGTATTTAATTATTTCTTTGGTACGCGCGTCAGGTCAATTTCGATAGTCAGCTTGCACCACGTGAGAAATCGTATTTTTCATACGACGTTGCGTCGCATCAATCAGCCTATATGAGCTTCGGGAAAATTTTGTTCGACTAGTGCAACGATCGGTGCCATCATCCTGAATTCATCAAAGTTCGTGTGTCTCGCACTAAATGTATTAGTATAATTCTTGTCGAACTCACTGGTAAATAAACGAAAAAAAAAGGAAGACGAAGAAGAAAATATCAGCAAAGTGTGTCTGACGTAAACAAGACGGTCTTCGGAGTCGCCGAACTCGAGGAGATCGAAAATTACGCCTGAATCGGGGACTCGGATGTAAATATATCGAAAGCGCGATCGATCGATGAATCCAAGAGAAGAAAAGTCCCGCGCGGCTCGTGTACACAAGCATATAACATCGGACCTATATAAGCTCGACTCTCGATCTAGAAGGAAGAGAATATTCCGAACGCGCCTGTTGTTTCTTTCTTTTCTCTGTTTTTCTCTCCTGTTTTACGACTATTTGTAT
Source organism: Trichogramma pretiosum (assembly GCF_000599845.2). NCBI lineage: Eukaryota > Metazoa > Arthropoda > Insecta > Hymenoptera > Trichogrammatidae > Trichogramma > Trichogramma pretiosum. The sequence continues at coordinate 2,184,563 of NW_019641629.1, forward strand.
ACTCGGTCGAGAAAACGAGAAAAGAGGAAAAATCGTAAAGTATCGCTGCCGCGTGTTGCTGTGGATATCCGATATATATATACCCAGGACATTACGCGGCGTTCGAGTCACGCAGGAATTGCGAATCTCTCCGTAGTAACGTATATGCGCACGACGATATACATATATACAACGCGAATCTTGATCAGAATCATATACGCAAGGGTCAAGCCGAGGCTCGCATCGCAATGCCTAATATCGCGCGTTTATACAGGCGGACGATAATTCCTGTCGCGCACCCGGCGCGGCATTAATCAATAAGACACTTATTTGCGAATCAAGCGCATATCTATACATAATGCAGCAACTGATACATACTTATACACACACACACATGGCATTATATACGGTGCAAGAACAGCTGCGCGATTGCCAATACGGACTCGCATGTATAGGCAAGTGGCGAGGAATATTGCTCGCTGCTGCTGCTGGAGAGCCGTGAGGGTGAAAATTGAATCAACGCGAGGCGAATTATGCAAAATGCGCCGTAGCTTCGAGTCCCCGAGTAGCCGTGAGACATATCGCTCCCGGACGACGAGCAGCAGCATATACACAACTCGAATTTCCACGTACGCGTAAATACACGTAGCACGCGTGAGTGTGCACTGTTGAGAGAAACCTTGAATTGAATGCAAAATCACGTGTTGTAATTGAAGTAATAACTTGTATACTATATTTTATCGCAAGAGCTTTTACATGAAATCTTTATTGAAAATTAATATTTCGGTGCTAATTGCTTTTATTAAATTAAACTGAACAAAAATGACTGTTCAATCGGTTAACATATTTTGCAATGCAAAAATCATCGAAGAGGATTGAATTCTGTACTCAAATTGAAACGTTTTGATACTGATATGTTTGATGTGTTGATCGATCAAATAGTGTATGAAACTCCAATGGAAATTAAAACCAGCCACCACCAGTAGATGGCGAGTACCAATGTATCTTCAAATCTGGAAGTGGCATAGTGAACATAAAAGTATAAGATAATTAAGCACGGTTTTGAAAAATGTGTATTGTTTTTTTGAAATTTACGAAGAATGCCAATACTGAGATTCATTTCAGATTTTAATATAATTATAGAGTAGGAAGATAGTTAAATACAGACATGTGAATTAAGATGATGTGAATAAAATTGAAAATTTATTTAAAATCGCATTAATTTGAATGCTCTCGCATGTAATTGAAAACTCGACGACGTCGTATCGCACTTTTGATTAATTCACCCGTACACGGTATATAAGCAAAGCGAGGCAAGATTTTGTCGACGATACGCTTGTGAGTACGCGACCAAGATATCCGCGCAATGCACACACACACACACATACACACAGAAATATATAGAGCAGATATATGGCCCGACGCGACCACTCGAGGTCGACGAACTCTATTTTGTATACATTACAGCTCAGCGGACGTATACGAGCTGCGACAGCCGAGAGAGAAAGAGTAAGAGAGAGACGAGTTACTTAACTTGAAATATATCGACAAACTTTGCTTTGTATATAACGCGTGTGTGTGTGCGAGTCCTTGCGCGCGCGAGGACTGCAGGCGACTCGAGTGTATATGTATGTCAACCACTGTTAAGAGACCTGCAGCTGGAAAGCTCCGACTTTGTTGCATTCCCAATGTCTGTGTCTGTGTGTGTGTGTGTAAACTCGCCGCTTCTGCTGCAATCAATTGATCAAACGTCCTTCCGGCGTTGTCGTCGTCGTCGCTCGGGACGTATAAAGTTTCTTCCATCGTAGTGCGCGGGAGCATCGTCGCTTCTAATGCAACACACACATTCAACGAACGCGAAGCTCGACTCGGCCAATCTCCTATATACTTTCGGCCAAACCGTCTTTTGTGTATAGCCGACGCGAGCGCTGAACACGCCTACGTATATATCTATATTTTACATCCTGAGTCGGACGTTTCATTTTCTAATGCATACATATACTCTCTGTATAATATACGAAATGTGCTTGTGAGTGTATATACCGACGTGTTTTAGTCCGGGTCGAGTCCTGAGCCCGCCCCTCCCCGAGGGAGAAAGTATATATATTTTCGCGTATTATGTATAGGTACACTTTGGACGGATCAAGTTTTGATCGTTTTCGATTTCGAGCGATATCGAAGCGAAATGCGATTGCGCGCAGTCGACGCAAACAAAAAAAGAAAAAAACAACGGCAAAATATATTTTGGCTACACGATCGTGTGTACATATTTGTATGGTATCGATGAAAATCGACGCGGAGATTCGAGCGACGCAGAAATGTAAGAATTCGGCGGGACTCCGATACATAATCTACGTCGCATCGTATATATATACACGCGGTAGAAACGTATCGAGATTTTTCATACAGATAGATATAGTTGCGGGTGATTTTTTTACGCGCGCGTATAAAACGCGTCCGATCGTCGCCGCGTATATACACTTGGACGTCACGATATAATAATGATAATAATAATAATCCCACGAAGATGCGTATATACAAAAGCTGCGGAGGCATATGTATACCAAAGTCGAGTAGCATATATACATACGGCACGTTGTTGAACGCACATGCACACGTATACATACTCTCATACCGTATATATATAGATAGACTGCAGGCGGAGTGTATCCCTCCTTGGCTCCGATCTACGCGCGTTTCGTCCTTCACCGTCCCAACCACCACCACCACCACCTCCAACCAACCCCTTCCCCCCCTTTTTGAATATAAGCGATATCGCGACGCGAGTCGGTCGGTCGGTGGCTCGCGTCCGCGCGAGGATCGCGCGATCAATATCGTATACGAAATTTCAAAGCTCCTCCGCTCGCGCGCGCGTATATGCATACATAATCGCGCGTAATACTCGTATACGAGTGTGTGCGCGTGAGAGAGAATCGCGCTCTATTAGGTGTACCTATACGAGCGACTACATTTACGTATTATATATAATCAATTTTTTGCTCTTACTTCGCGCGGTCTAGAGCTAAAGCTGCGCAAGCTCGGGAGATTTCACGTTTCTTCTTCTTCTTTTTTTTTCGCTGTAAGCTGCTGCGTCGCAGCTATTGAAAGTGCACACTGCATATCTTACGTGTGTCTGCTTGTGTATATCTATAGAGGGGTGCATCGCACGGATAATGCTGATGCTGATGCAAACGTGGGAAGAAACACCCCCTTACCTCCTTACCTCCTTTCGACTTCCTGCGACTCGAGTGCGGGGTGTATAATATACGTTTTCGCCCGCTGCCTTCCGACTTGTCGTCGTCGTCGTCTTGGTTGTCGCGCGATTTTTCTAATACGTATACGCGGCAGCGTTTTCTCTTTTTTCTTTCCTTGCGCACAGCCCCTTTCGCGTCGTGAGAAGATCGAGCAACAAAAGGGGGGAACGAGGTGCGGAGGAGGAGGATGGAAAAAAACGCAAGAAAGAATACACACAAACGATAAATTTTTACGAATATCTCTCTGGAGCGGCGAAAAGAAAATCTCCGAAAGTTTTCCTCTCTCGAGTTTCGCGCATGCACACGCTTATAACACGCTCGACGTCGCCTCGCGCGTTGGCGACGAAATTTCTTAAGTCGGCTAATATCGAGTATGCACACTCGCGAGGCGCTCGATACAGCGTATGCAACTCTGCAAGCGACTTGCAGAATTCCGGGCGACGCACGCACATGCACACACGCAAAAAAATTTGTAATTTATTATCGCGTCGCGATTTAACGCGCGCGTAAGCACAATTGCGTCACGAGCACGACGCGAGCTTTTGTGCGTCGCGTTTGACTCTGTGCGTGTACTTGTACTTTTTTGGGTAAGCGTATTTCATAATGTGGGGAGATTTCTCGCTCGGAGCTCATTAAACACGCGCAATTATCCTTTTGAACGCGGAGCTTAATCGAACGTGTATATCATATATGAGCAGTTTTTTCATATATGTACAACTTTTGTGCGGGGGGTTCTCGGATCTGCCCCAAAATTTAGTATGTTATTTGGGTATGTGAAAATAGCCTTCAGGTAAATTTTTAGCCCGCTAGGGGCCTTAGGGCCCAAATTTGGGCCCCTCGAAGGTCCAAAAATAGCCGTTTTTACCTATTTTTGCGTATTATTCAAATATTTGTAACTCGGGCACCGGTGCATATTTTTCAACTCTGAGGGTCGCATTTTTTAGGTCAAGACATGTACTTTTTGTAAAAAAATTATGTAGAGCTCGATAGACCAACCCCCGGTTATGGGGGGGCAATGAAGGGGGATGAAAAATCGCAAAATTGACGTTTTTTAGCTTTTTTTGAATTGATGCAGAAGGCGACTGGATTGACGTATTTACTTTTGCAACGTCTCATTTTAAAGGTATTTTTATTACCTTTAAATTGCCGTGCGCAGAATTAAGATTGGTTCAAAAACGACGGAGATAGAGCTGTTTAAAGGTGTCAACATTATGAAAAAAGGCGTTTTTTCGAGATTTCGATAAGCTGTAACTTTTTTCTAGTAACATGAATCTCTTTGAAATTTTATGTGAAAGTAGTTGATTACATGTAGTTTGAAGCCATGTAGGTAAGGATCTTGGTATTTGCCTCTATAACCGAAAACGAGGCCCCCGAAATCCGGCACTTTAGCCCTTATATAGGCAAAATACATGTTAAATTGGGCGGCAAAACTATTTGGTAACTCCTGAAATTATCGCAAAATAAACATAAAAAAAAAATCAAAAACCCCATATTAAACGTATTTTTCGACGAGGAATCCAATGGTAACCTCGAATTTGACCTTGAACATAACCTCTAAACTATAGCGAACCAAAATTGATTTTTCGCACGGTGACCCCCTTTTTTTATTTCAGATTTGAAAAGAGCGGAAAATTTCACGTTCAAATACATATTTCGTTTTTTTTTTCAAGGTAATTTTAAGGGCCCCACAGATCAAGAATAAACTCTTTGGCTGAGTTTAATATTAGTTTTAATGGAGCCTTCATTTTCAAACTGTGGGGCCCTTAAAATTACCTTGAAAAAAAAAACGAAATATGTATTTGAACGTGAAATTTTCCGCTCTTTTCAAATCTGAAATAAAAAAAGGGGGTCACCGTGCGAAAAATCAATTTTGGTTCGCTATAGTTTAGAGGTTATGTTCAAGGTCAAATTCGAGGTTACCATTGGATTCCTCGTCGAAAAATACGTTTAATATGGGGTTTTTGATTTTTTTTTTATGTTTATTTTGCGATAATTTCAGGAGTTACCAAATAGTTTTGCCGCCCAATTTAACATGTATTTTGCCTATATAAGGGCTAAAGTGCCGGATTTCGGGGGCCTCGTTTTCGGTTATAGAGGCAAATACCAAGATCCTTACCTACATGGCTTCAAACTACATGTAATCAACTACTTTCACATAAAATTTCAAAGAGATTCATGTTACTAGAAAAAAGTTACAGCTTATCGAAATCTCGAAAAAACGCCTTTTTTCATAATGTTGACACCTTTAAACAGCTCTATCTCCGTCGTTTTTGAACCAATCTTAATTCTGCGCACGGCAATTTAAAGGTAATAAAAATACCTTTAAAATGAGACGTTGCAAAAGTAAATACGTCAATCCAGTCGCCTTCTGCATCAATTCAAAAAAAGCTAAAAAACGTCAATTTTGCGATTTTTCATCCCCCTTCATTGCCCCCCCATAACCGGGGGTTGGTCTATCGAGCTCTACATAATTTTTTTACGAAAAGTACATGTCTTGACCTAAAAAATGCGACCCTCAGAGTTAAAAAATATGCACCGGTGCCCGAGTTACAAATATTTGAATAATACGCAAAAATAGGTAAAAACGGCTATTTTTGGACCTTCGAGGGGCCCAAATTTGGGCCCTAAGGCCCCTAGAGGGCTAAAAATTTACCTGAAGGCTATTTTCACATACCCAAATAACATACTAAATTTTGGGGCAGATCCGAGAACCCCCCGCACAAAAGTTGTACATATATGAAAAAACTGCTCATATATATATCACGATAAATATATTTGGTCTCGGGGGCGCGCGTGAGCGGCATATCATGTATATATACGACGCGATTGAAAGCTGCGGGCAAGAATAGACCCGATAATTGCGGAGTGTGTTTGCGTACGTATCGTCCGACGAGTATATCTATATCATCATCAATGAAAACCGTGGGATACGTACGTGCCCGCTCGCGTATCATCAGACTTCATTCAGCAATTATGGCTTAATGATTTTTTTTTTCTCTTCCCGACCCTTTTATTTATTTTTTTATTTTCATTTTTTTTTTTTTCATTCCATCGTTCCGTTGTTTGTTTACGGGTGCGCGCGGGTAATGCACGAACCACCTGCTGTACGCTCGCAACTAATAATTATTCCGTCTCTCTTTGCGAACGAAACGTGAATAATAAAAAAAGAAGAGCTCCACGTGTACACGATCCCCTTTTCAATGACATTCGAATACACGCGCGTAACGTTGCCTTACGCTGGAAAATCGTTTGATTGTGGCAAATCACATTTGCCGCCGCGAGTATGGTATCACGCGAAACCGAGAGAAAGAGAGAATGGAAAAAAAAGTAAAATAAAATAATAATAAAATAAAATAAACGAGTGAAATACTTTTGCCGTTTAATCACGTTTCCGTGTTACTCGTGTGCGCCGCGTGTCGTTTTATTGTAATGTTCCACCGAGCGCGCAATATCAATAGAAAGCGGCCATTTCATATTCGCCACCGTCGACGAGGGAAAATTTGCCCGAGTCTGATCCGTCGTAATGCCGCGCGGGAGCCAGCCTGGATACATATTTTCCCCGCAGGCTGCTTTTTTGCGCTTTTATACTCACTCGTATGCCCGAGAAGATGTAAAGGCCGTTTATAGAAAAAAAGCAGATGTTTTTACGTAAATTCGCCTTTGAGAAAAAGAGTAGACATCTTTCCATTGTGATCATTAGTTGAGGGAGCGAGAGAGTCAGAGCCATTTTGCAGTCTTTTTTTCCACTAATCTAATTATTTGTAAAATTTTCGAGATTATTAAATTCTAATTTTATAAATAATTTGTTATTATGATACTAATCATTCCTAAAATTACTAATTTTTATTTATTTTTACAGTTTTCATTCTTATCTTCTACTAACTCCATCTATATTTTTTTTAAATTCAAATATTTTTAAACAGTAATATAATTGTTGCATAGTTTTTGAATTAAAAATTTGCTGTGTTAAACGTTAATAGTGGACCCATTGCAAATTTTGAGATGTATTGTAAAAATATTATAGGATTTACACTTCAAGAATTGTTTTGTCTTGTAACAAGATTGATCATAAAGCTTCTTGATTCTATTCACAGATGGAGCATAGTAAATCTGCAAGTGGCAAAAAAATTTCCAATTAATATATATGATACTGCAATTTTTGTTCACTTGAAATATTCACTTTGAAATGTTTGATAATTTTTATGTGAACCCCGAAGGTTCCGTACTGTATCTGTGCTGAATTTGTAAAAAAAAACGAAAAAGAGTTAGCTTTTCTTTCGTCGCAATATAATAATTTGACGGACGATATTTGCCGACTAGTGACTCGATTAGGCCCAACAGGCCCGGGCTTGTTCGAAGTCGTAAAAAGTGGTGTAAGAGCTGCTTCAAAAAGGACAACATTAGAGGTTTTCGTGCACAAAGTCAGTTCTAGTATATACGCTGTGCGCGTAGCTCTCTTAGGTACAAAAAACTGTCATTTTTGCTCAAGACACGTAGTTGTGCGTGTCTCCGAGCTTTTTATTGGGGAAAAATTCGATTTATATCGTTGCGGTCGCAGCAGCAGCAACAACAACCATAATAAATAATAATAACAAAAAAAAATGAGAGAGAGAAAGAAAAAAAAATAAGAAAGACGGAAAACCGTAAATCATTTCGCTTCGTTCGACTTTAGTGGAATTGCGACGACGACGACGACGACGACAACGACGACGTAGAGCGACGACTCTGCGGAGGAAAAGAAAAAATAGCGCCGAGGATTGGCAAAATGAAGATGCCTTTTTTGTCGTTGGCCTCGCGCGCACTGCAAATGTACCGTATACGCTCGTATCTTATACAAAACCAAAAGCAAGGGACAACAGCGGCGGCAGCAGCAGCAGCAAAAAAATAGAAGCAGCTCCGCAAGCTCCTCTCGTTCGTTTTACTTAATTGCGTTGCGGCAGCAGGCCGTAATTTCGCCGTGCGTTAGCTATGTGTCTGTGTGTGTGTGTGTACCCGCGTATGCATTGTTACGTTTAATTATTTCATTTTAATTAATTACACCTAAGCCGCGTAGCTCGCGTAACGAATTCAGTCTGTTGGCAGGCCGCAAAGATATATATACGTATATATAAAATAGCTAAGGAGGAAAAAAGAGAGAGAGAGTAAGAGAGAGAAATCCGAAGTCGCCGCATGTTCGACGTTGGCCTCGTACACATTACAATATACACTTATAGAACTGCGCTTGTCTCTCGTAATACGGGGAGCTGCTGTGCGTTCGATAAATCGCGCCGACAAAAACAAACACTCGTCCGTCCCTTTATCGTCGTATCACCTCGCTCTGATCTAATACGTCGCTCAATTATTCATCAAATACGGGCGCGATAATAACACCTCGTCGACGTCCTCGTAGTCGTCGTGTATGCAAGCACATAAAGTAGCAGCAGCGAGTCAGTCTTGAAAAGTTTTCAGTTTGCAGTAGTAGTGCCGCTGCTACTGCTGCTGCTCGTGCTGTAAACGAGGAACGAAAAAAAGAAGGAGAAAAAAAAACACAGAGTGAAAGAGAGAGAGAGAGAAAAAGAAGCAAAATTTGGCGTCGAAAACTTTTCCATTGGGATAAATTTTGTCCAGGCTTGGGGGGAGGCGAGCGCAGTTGTTAGATTTATTATACCGCTTGAGTGTGTGCGCGCGGAGTAGTAGTACCAGCGAGAGAAAGAGAAAAGAGAGAGAGAAGTGCAGACGCGCGCTGACCTAGTTTCGTTAACGGCGCGCGCTCTACTACTCCACATATCCACCACTGGCTATCCACCACCGCTATATGTACGCGCTTATAATAAGATTTCCATCCTATTCCTGGTCTTTATACTCCCTTCGTTTCGGCTAGTTCTATACCTATCCTTTTTTTCTCTCTCTCTTCCTACGCTACACATCGTGTCGCATATTATCGCAAAAGTTCGTCTCTCTCTCTCTCGCTCTCTATGTGCGCGCCTAGTACGAGTGAAAATTCGCTGTACCTTATATATACACGGTACACGGTAGTGTATAGTTAGTTTTGAATTTCGGTTAATCTGGAAGATAGCTGCTCGAAACTTGTAACGCGCGCCCCGCCTTGTATGCGTTCGCGCACAAGTGGACCGTGTATATATATGCATACATAGAGAGAGACGAGCTTTCGACTTTTGTGTGTTCGTGTGCTTTTCATGTGCGCGCGTGCAGATATGTGCAGCGAAACGAAGCCCGAGTACTACTACTACTGCTACTTTTGGAAGTACTCCAATTCGCCATCGTCGTCGTCGTCGTCGTCGTCGTCGTCGTCGTCGTCTCGGCGCTGCACAGCTATTACAACGGATAATAGAAAATATTTTCCAAGCGTGTATAGTAGTTACAATTACAGCATATAGAAAAATAAAAGACACGATGAGATCGCAGGAGCGCGTACGCAAGGAGTCAGCCCTCTACGAGGTCGTCTGCCCGGCCGTGTACGTGAGCCGCGCCATGGGCTTGGCCCCGTACGAGCTCACGGCCCGGGGCCAGCTGGACGGCCAGGCGAGATTGGCGCCCTCGCGCCTCAACTGCCTGTACTCGCTGTTCTGGACGAGCCTCTACTCGTACATCGTCGTCACGTCGCTCATGAGGTTCGCCGGCTCGAAGCGCGACAAGCCCGTCCTCGGCGTCACCGAGACTGGAAAGGTATTATACAATATATTATATACGGGGAGAAACAGCGCGCGCGCGACGCATAGCGCACGGAATGATTAATCGAGGCGCGTCCTTGTGTGTGCAAGCTGTACACCTGCACTGTATGCGATCGCGGCGGCCCCCGCTAATTATGTATTCGTCGTCACGCGTGCCCAAGTCTACATACACACACAGTTACTATACACGGCATATGCATAAATTATTAAGGACTTTATCAAGTGTCCGCCGCACATGTACAGATACGATGTACGTATATACGACGCAATAAGCCCGTGTAAACTGTATTGAAAATTAATACGATTCGCGCGGGCGGATATGTGTGTGTATGCGACGGAGACGCCGAATGTTTGCGATCCGTTATATGTATCTCGTCGTCGGGCGAGAATTGCGGAGCTTGCGAGCGAGATCTCGAGCCTGCCAGCTTGTATGCATCGTATACGGAATGTGTATAGCCGCGCTTATGATCCGGCTCGTCGCGCCGATCGCACGTATATTACGCACGGATTGCCGCGCGATGATGCCCCAAAATAACCCTCGGCCAATGTTCACACCTACGCACACACTCACACACATACACACGCCGTGTAGATACATCGAGCGTCGACCGTATATTATACAATCGGAATGGTCTTTGTATAGGCGCAATACGTCGGCAATTTCGTATCGGTATACACGATATACACGTGTAAATGCGTCGTATCGTTGAGCCGTTGCGATATGCAGCTGCAGACGATCGAGAATTACCTATGTGTGTGTCTGTGTGTGTAATCGTTATCGGTACGATGCAACTTTTTGTATAGGAAATCGAAAGGGTGCAGAAAGTCCAAGTCGATCTTTTTACGCCGACGATTTATCGTGTTGCAGAAGTCGATGTACGCCTGCGAGGGAGCAACGCGTCCGCGCCGAATTAAATTCCATTACGAACGCGAGATGGCCTTCGGCCGATGAAAATGTAAACACGCGGTCGAAGTAGTCAAAACATTTAGATTTAAAGACCATTCAAAAGTATACTATAGTTTGCTCCATTTCATCCCCAAGTTTTTTAAAATAGCAAGAAACTCTATTTTTTTTTTCAAAATGCAACGAAAAAAAGTCCTCCTTTCGTAAAACGAAACGATGCGTAATGACTGCAGACCTAAACAAGAGTCAGAAATTCATCAATGACCGTCGAATACTTCTGCCTGTGGGGTTGAGAATAACGGCCACAATGTATTTCTCTTATTCTTCCAACATTATTAAAAGCACATTTTCCACGAGCACAAAAGAATCCTGCCTACCTATCCTATATTCGCAGCTACGTAAGGACGACGAAACGGACGGGAGGGGAAAAAAAGCACAACGAAAACGGCAAAAACCTTCGCGCGATATTGATTATTTTTTTCCATATTTTTTTTTCTCTCTCTCTCTCTCTCTTTCGCGAGGTCTGCATGTAAGCGGCATGAGCGCGCGAGAGCTAGTTGCCGGTATAAATCTCACGTATAAAACGTATCGCTCGGGCGCGTACACTGCAAAACCGAGTCTACTGCTGCTGCTGCTGCACACGAGCTCGAGTAATACGCGCGCTCGAACGTTCACCCACACACACAGGGGATATTTTTTTTCCACTTCGAAGTGCAGGCGCGCGTGCAGATTATCGCTCCCGCAATGCCCCGCGCGCGAAGAAAGCAAGAGAGCAAAAAAAAAGAAGAGAGAAAGAGAGCGAGCTTTTAGTGAAGTACTGGATCTTTTAAGACGATAGATTATCGACTCTGGTGCGCACACACACACACACACACACACACACACACACGGGTACACTTGAGAAATAGAGAGAGAGACAAATTTGTTCGCTCGCCTTTTTCACTATTTTACGAAATAAATAATAATGGCCAATCGACCTGTCTGCGGGCAGTATATAACAGTAGCCCCATGTTTCAATATCAATATTGACCGTCGATCCGATTGACACAATTGCAAAGGCCATTATTTGCCATGTAGCAGCGGCAGCAGCTCTAGGACAAACGACGACGATCATGTGCCCCCCGGTACTTGTTCAAATATCCTGTTTGTTTAAACAATTTTAGCCGAGCTTTTCAACGCGCTATCACATTTATACGTTATCGCATTTCCGTGAATTAGTGTGTGTATAAGTGTGTGTGTGTGTGTGTGTCTCGGCCGACGATATATAAAACGCGTCGCGCTGGATTCGTATCGCATGGATACAAAGTGACGTTTTTCCATTCAATATTTCCCATATATCCGTAGGTATATACATCGCAGATAATATAAACGTCGATATTTCATGTATAACATTTTTCCTTCATATGCACCCGACCAATACCGTATCCACGCGTTATAATACATATAGTAAACGCGAGAGGTTGTACAAAAAAAGTTGTAGAGAAGTCAAAAAAAAAAAAGGCCAAAATTTAATTTTCACTCGATGAGAGATTCATCCCGAGCGAGAGCTATCAACGACAAAAAGGATGCGCGAGCGGTGACAAGTTTTTCCCACCACCTCCACCTTATCTTTTTTTTCTGCCCATTCTCTCGTTAAAACAGGGAAGAAAATATATATTAAAAAAAAAGCTAGTCTCGCGATGCACGAAGAATATATAAATATAGAATTTTTCCCTCTCGATATGCAATTTCGATATCGTATAGTGGGTAATTCTATACCCTCTCTTTCTCTCGGCGGATCCTTTGAGTATGATAAAATGATTAAATTTAAATTTTACCTGGCGCGCGCTTTATATATACCTGCGTGCTCGTCGAATCAGTTCGTCGAATCTCGGGTTTTCTCGTTTCTTTTTTTTTTTTTCATTATATACACAGCGAGTACACCCATTGCCGTTATGAAAAAAAAAAAAAAAAATGATAATAAATGAAAAAAAAATGAGTATACGCGCGAGTGTTTCGCAATTCCAGCTCACAAAAGAGCCCCACGCACGCAAAGCTAGAGAGCTAGCTAGCAGCGCGAGGGCGCATTAAAAGAATCGTATAATTCAATGACGCGTTTCGAGGCTGCATTTTGATTTTCTCTGCGGCCGCGAGAACACACATGACTCGCATGATTAGTAGTCCAAGTTGCGATATATAATATATAATGCTATATACTATGTATGTGGGCCAGAGCAGCTCGCAGCTGCGGCATGATTTATCGGCGAGATTGATTAAATGATTTTTCTTTTTTTTTTTTTTTTACTCGTTCTCGTTATCCTCGCGCGCAGTTGCTGCTGAATTACGCCGTGTCGCTGGTGGAGCTGAGCCTGTGCGTGCTGAGGCGGGCCGAGTTCGCCGGCGTCTGGAACGCCATACAGGCCTTCGACGAGGCCTACGACATCGGCCTCGACAACAACAAGGGTGGTGGTGATCGAGACCAGCAGCAGCAGCAGCACCACCCGCTGCTCCGCCAGGCCAAGCACTGGCTGTGGCTGCTGCTGTTCGGCTTCGTGCTGGCCTGGGTCAGCGTCAATCAGACGGGCATGTACGCCTTCAACGAGTCCTACGTCAACAACATCGGCTACATGCTGACCTACGTGGGCACCTGCGTGGCCGTGCTCAAGTTCTGCGGCATGGCGGCCCTGCTGCTCCAGCGATTTCGCCACCTCAATCAGCTGCTGCAGGCCAAGCTGGATACCAACGTAAACGACTCCAAGGTGGATTACGCGAGGGAGACCGAGGACGTTGACGTATAAAATAATAATAATAATAATCGATCGCGCACCGACACCGACAGCGATTAATTGGTCCTTTTTTTTTGTGCAGAGAATCGAGACGTCGTACAACTACCTGCTGGCGATCGGCGAGCGCCTCAACGAGATCTACTCCCTGCCGCTGTTCCTCTACCTGCTGAATCTCTTCGCCCACGCGGTCAGCAACATGTACTACTTCTCGATCTGGACGATAGTCGACCGGGACTACGTGTCGCAGCCCCGGGTGCTGCTCTGCCTCGTCGCCTGGCTCGTCGTCTACTTCGGCCAGATGTGTCTCATTCATATCGCCTGTCATTTCGTTTCGGCCGAGGTACTACTACTACTACCACAGTTATATACTGTATACAAATAGACGATTCGGCGGATCGGCAGACGTTTGCAGCGCGTCAATGTCGAGCCTTGACGGCAATCGAGCTGTCGCGCATATAGCTTATAACATATTATACCGTGTGTGTTCGCAGGCGAATAAAATGCCGATTGTACTGCTGGATTGGCGTCGACGCGACATCACGAGTAACGTACGTCTTTTATATTTACCTCTCGTCGCTACTCTCTCTCTTTCTCTTTTATTTTACTCTTTTTTTGTCGTATACATGTACGTGCGGTGTATGTGTGTATACGCCCCCGCGAACCTGTACGACGTATGCGCGTTAAAAGAGAGCAAGAGTAGAGACGCACAAAGAGAACGTCCGAGTTATCGAGTTTCGAGCTCGAGACAGAGAAAATCTCTTCTTCCTTTTTTTTATCTTTTTTTCATTTTTTTTCATTCTGCCTCCACAGGAATATAGATCGACGCTGCACTATTTGAATAGAAAAATGAGATTCAACGCGGCTGGATGTTTCTACGTGAATTTGCAGCTGCTGACCTCGGTAAGCGCGATCATCTTTCCGGGGGCTAGATTATTTCTTTTTCTCTTTTCTTTTTTTTTGTGGCTTCCGCGTTATTTAGAGTATAACGAACGGAGCAAAAAAAGAGGGCCGGTAGGAGGATGAATCGATTTCCAGTTATTTATGCATTATCGTATACATCCCTGTCTATTTTTCTCTTTGACGCAGACTTTCGGCCATCTGACGACCTATCTGGTGATACTGCTGCAGATACCTTCGGAGGGCTCCGAGTGATCATTCGACTACATTAGAATATTATCGTGTACACAAGAAGAGTCACGATGCGGCGCTGTTTGCGCGCACCGCGCAAAATTACGTATATATCGCTACTGCAAATGCGCAACGATCGCAATGTCGGTACAAGCGCACGGCCAGTGGAAATATTTAATTTTCCAAACGAAACATTGTTTACCCCCTTCTCCGTTTGAAAGCCGCGCGCGTTCGAGTGCAGAGAGAGAGCGCACAGGAGCGCGAGAGAGAAATAAAGCGAGTAATAAACTCTCCTGCCCTCCTGCGCGAGTGCATGTATACAATGAAAATCGCATACCCCGAATTTCGACGCTCGTAACTTTTATCGCACTTCTATTATTTTTCTGCCGTTTGCCTTTGTATATATTAATTTAAACATTCGCTCGCGTTAAATGTCGCGTGTGCGCATACCGCGCACGAAAAATCGCGCGGATCGCCGTACGCGAGTCCCGTTAAAGTTTTTGTTGTTTTTTTTTTTTTTTCTACGGTAAGCCATTTTCATATTCTACGACCGTACAATGGGACACGCGAACTCGCGAGCTTGCGAGCTTTTCTCTCAATTACTTAGCGCGGGCGCGATGTTTAACTCGGCTCTGTGTCTCTCTCTCCCCCTTTTCCGTCGTTTTATTGCTTCATTAACTGACTTTCTAATTGCTTCGTACCCGTCTGGTTAATGATTTTATTGAATCGCTTTCTTGCTCGCGCCCGGGAGTGTGTATATCGCCGGGCGACCCGAGCTCTATTATTATACATTGTGTTACGTATATAGGTGTATCAACGTGTACCGTCGACTAATTAATCTATGCGTTTCTTTTTACTCCGCTCCTTCTTTTTTAATTCGCTTACGGAGATCGAAAAGTTACCGATGATCGTCATCAATTTATTAAAAAAAAGTTGGAATTCATGTAACTCGGTAATGGTCGCTGATGACGAACGAGTCATGCATAAAAAGAAAATACAACCGCTCGTTGCATAAGTTTTGCTTCTGGAATCGTGTTGTAAAAAAAGCTTCTTTTTTTTGCATGAATTTCATCCTTTAATTAACGTGTACATGAATTTTAACACGGGCGGCTCGTGCGGAAAAACGGCGCAGTTACACAATTTTCCCGGCGCGAATTTAATTATACAAATAACTCGCGCAAAATCGCGCACGTGTCAATGCTGCGCGAAACTCGACACACGCGCGTCCTCTCCCCATTTTTTTTTTTCGTTTGTAACAGCGCGCGAGCTCGTCGCGCGTGTATATCTTAGAGAGTTGAAAATGTTACACGTGTCGGATCGTGACGAGTGCAGTCAATTTTACAGGAATGTCTTTGAAAGGTATCAAACTTTCGGGGTCATCGCGAAATAATAATCGACTCTCTCCATTGCGCTTGGGATAAAATGAAAATACTCGTGTGTCGAGTATAGATATAAACTCGAAGAGTATTTTTCGTTGAAAATATAGCGAATCTTCAACGAGTTGGCTGCAGCTCGCTCAAAGAGCGCCCGAGTTACGACTCGCCGCTTCGTGCGAAGTAGACAGTTACAGTTACGTACTGTATCATAACAGAATGGTAACAATGTCATGTAAACAAAAAGCAGAGTAGTAGGCAAAAATTTGTCTGCGTGGGATGGATTAATTTAGATTAGACAGTTCAAAATGTTTATTTTAAAATAATTGTAAAAATAATGTAACAGAGAAGGAACCTGTTTTTTCATCAAGTAGAAAAATTCGATTTCGCTAGTAAATTTCAATCGTAATATGATTAAACTTTAATATACAATTATCTTTACTTTTCCACTCGCAGATTTACAGATAAAGGTACTCGCCATCTAGTGGCGATGGGTGACTTCAATTATAATTGAATTTTTATAAATCAGTGCTAGTTTAATTATATGAAACGAAGACTTCATGTAAAATTACTTTATATAAAACTCGTTATATCGTTTACTTAAATTGTGATGTCTGATATTGTACTAAATCGTCATTCAATTTAAAACTTTTTTCAAAATGTACGTTCGATATTTTCAATCCGAAAAAACTCATTTGCTGGTTTCTCATTGTAAATTTGACGAATAAAATGTTTACCTCGAACGCTGATCCACGCGCAAAATAATCTCTCAGTGCATTGTCGTTTGAAAAATTGTAATAATTCGCACGATACTTTGCACTTTGTTTCCGTCATCATTCGTAATATTTGTTCTCGCATTAACAGGTCGCGCGAAAAATGTTCGGCCCGGCTCGCTCGACTTTTGCCAACGCCTTAATGCCTCATATAAAATTACGCGAAATATGCAGATTCGAATAATTAAGCTACGAGCCGTAATACCCCTCTGGTGATCCAATTACTCAAATAATTAAACTCCGTGCCGCATTCGTCCAATATCTCTAATGCCGGCCCCCGTAACTATACACGCCATTGTATACATATATAGTGCGAGAGCTCGTAGATGATCGAAAGACCGACGAAACTTTGTCGTTTCTTCTTCCGTTCTTTTTTTTTGCACTCTTTTTTCTGTTCAATTTAATTGAATGTATATACTCGGAGTGAGAGATAAGTAAGTACGGCGACCTCCGCAGGAGAGAGAAAAAAAGAAAAACGACAAGAAGGAAAAAGTTCGACGACTCGGGGGGCGGCGGCGGTGGCGAGAATTACCCATATATAAGAGCGCCGCAGCCGCGGCATATATAGCATCTATATGTACCAGAAGCAGCTCGGACAACGTGTTAAAAGAATGGATGGAATTAGTGCTGCAGCTGCTACTGTCCTCGGGCGTAAGTTTGACACTGTACACGAAGAGGAGGGGCAAGTAAAGAGTAAGAAAAAAAAAAAGAAACACGCACACAACGAGAAGTCCGTTAAAAATTACGTAAAAGTTTATTGAGTTAAGGTATCCCTTTTCGCGATCTTAACGAAGCTGCTGCTTCTCTCAGTCTCTCTCATTCTCTCGAGTCTTCGCGTAAAAATAGAGAAAGAAAGAAGAAGAAAAAAATTGACCGCGATTAATAACGCATTTATAATGGTCGGAAAGTATCGCACGAATGAGCTCCGCGAACTTTTATATGCGGGTCTGCCCTGTCATCGATTGCCGTTAGACATAAAAGAAAACGAGAAGAAAAGGCGTCGAATCTTAGCTTCTCGCGTATTATAGTATTCTTTGGAAACTATATGACGACGCCGCCGACTCCTAGAGCAAAGTTTTTTTCATTTCATATTATATGCACGGGACTTTCGCGCACCGTCCCGTATCACGTGTGTGGCAGGGGCTGGCGGAGATCGCGAGCGCGAGGCACACAAATGACAGACGCGATTTTACGCGCCTCGGACCCATATCTATAAAAGCGAGTAAAGTGGCAGATGTATAAACTTTTCAACGCGCAATGCAGTGTATGTATGTACGGGGGGGACGGAAAGGCGAGATTTTGCTCCACGTTCGAGATCGGTTCCCCGGAGAACTTTTTTCCTTCTTCGGCGCTCGGCTATATACACACACACACTCGCGCACGCATGTAAGTTTCATCGGCCGATTAGACTATAAAAACAAATGTCTAAGAGCACATCCCGGGCCCATAGGAGAAAAGGAGAGAAAGAGAGAGAGAAAAGTTGAAATAAAAAAAAAAGGAAAGGGGAAAAAAGAAAATTGACCCAGCCCCGGCCGTTATACCGACTGGCTCCGGGCGGGCAGAGCAAAACTAGCTCTGATCCCTCGCGGGAATATATCGTCTTGAAAAGTACATTACGCTTCTGTGTGTGTGTGTGTGTGTGTGTGTGTGTGTGTGTGTGTGTGTGTGTGTATGTATCCGTTCGGCGACAAGAAAACTCGAGGTTGAAGAAGCCGCGTGCCTTTTTTTTTGTAACGACGTTATATATATCTATATACATCGAGTGTGTGTATAATATAATCCGCACGACGTCTCGTTACCGAGCACTTGGGGGGAGGGATGGAGAGGAGGGAAAACGGGCACCGAGCTTTTTGACAGCGCAGGGGGAAGATAAATTGGAGGAAAATATTTTGCGCGCGCGAGCATAATATATACCATACGTTTGCGAAGGTGTATCCACGAGTCTGGAATCGCGTTATGTCTCGAATGCTCAATTTTCTACGAAACTTATGTATTTGTGTCCCTCGCGTGACGTGTGCACATATGTATGTACGCGTACATAATATAATAAATGCGCGAGCCACGTGGCATCATCGATTATTGCAATTGTATCGCGTCATTCTCTCGCTTTCGTATGCACAATACGCGATACGTTTTTAAGCAGCGACGCGATATTATTTTTTATTTATTAAAGCGAGATTTTCATCAACGTTGCGGATCGGCGCGCGCGGGGGAGGGAACAATAGCTGCGAGGCCTCCCTCGATCGAGTTACGCTTGTAGCAGTGTAGGGCGCCGATCGTGAAAAATGTCCGACGACGGTAGAGAGGGTGATTTTTCACTCGACGCCGCGCGGCGTGTACTTTTTTTTTGCAGCCGCGCTGCAGATTGGCTCCGTATATATTACACCTCCTGCGGACGTTGCGAACGCGCACAGCAGCAAGCACCTGTTAGCTGCAGATTTCGTTATATACGTATAGTAGTAATTCGAGAGCTCGTTGTAACGCGATTTTGATAAAAAACAATGAAGAGAAAAAGGCGCCGATGAGTTATACGTTCGCGAGAGAGAGTTTCCGAATCGCGAAAAATCTTGAATTACAGGGGATTTTTTTTTATCGCGTTTTAAATAAAAGAAATATCTCTACTGTTCTTGAACTTGAGATTATCTTCGCTTTTATTGTTTTTATTTTGAACAACAATGATATTATCTTCATTGTCAATTTTAACTGCAGAAATCGTTGATTCGAAACGTATCGCTACGAGTGAAAGATAATTTTCGTTGGAGTGTGAAAATATCAATCGATTGTAGATTATTCTTACGTTGTCTTCGTTCACCAACTTAGATAAATGTGGAATTTTCATGATGCAATAATCGTTGTGAAAAAACGATATCCTATTTTACACAAATAATAAGTCAAACTCGTCTCTTGAAGTCTTGAAAAATTGGCATTTATTACAAAAAAAAAAACAAAATTCTTACAAAAAGTTCACAAAGCTTCGCAAATAAAAAATTTCACGTTCACTTTTATTCCCAGCTCAAAGTACTGGCGCTCGGCAGGTTACTCAAAATTGATAAATCGATCTCTTTCGCGGGATTGTTGCCCAGGTGCAATTCCTGCAACGATCTCCCGTACGGCAGAGGTGTGTTATTGAAGGTCGCGAAGAGATTATTCCGAATGTTCAATCTTTTCAAGCCCGAGAAGCTCATCCAAGGCCGGAAATGGGTGAGCTTGTTGTCGCTCAGGTCGATCTGACTCAGATACGACGACCTATTCAAGTACGTCATCGGGAGCGACGTCAAGCTGTTGTTTCTCAGAGATAAGGCTCGCAACTGCATCTCGGCCGTGATGTAATCCACGGCGTCCAGAGTTTCGACTAAATTTCGATTAGACATGCTGTCCAACGCCAGCACATAGAGACTCGACATTTTTTTCAAGAAGCTCAATTGCAAGAGGGAAGGATTATTGCTCAGATCCAAATTTCTCATGGCGAATACTTGCGAAAATAAATTGTCGTCCAGTTGTCTGATGTCGTTGTTCGACAAATCTAAATCTTCAAAATTAGCAGCTTCTTTGAATGAATCTTTATCGACTCTACTAATTCGACAGTTTGACAGATTCAATTTTTTTAGATCCTTCAACGATCCCAAACGCAAGAAAGATTCACGTTTTCTCTGGTCCGAGATATAAAATACGTCGGTGAAATAATTGTCGGACAGGTCCAAGTCCACGATGTGGATCAATCGAGTCACGTTCAGTTGGTACAAGCTGGCGTTTTGCAAGATCAAAGTCTTGACCGACTGCTGTACCTTTCCTATGAAATCGGTACGCTGGGCGTGCTCCAAACTGACGTCCGACAAATCGAGCTTCTCCAGCAGCGGAAAGCTTCTGCTCCAATTTTTGAACGAGAGATCCACGCGGATTCCGCGCAGAGACAGATGCTTCAGATTCGGAAACACCAGGTGCTCGGGCAGGTCGAGGGAAGGCGCCGGGATACTCGAACCGGCCGAATGATTGCTGGCTTCGTTGTAATCGAGAACGAGCGTCTCCAGACGGCTGTGGCTGCCGAACGACAGCATGTCCCCGATCCTCAATCTGTTGTGCGACAGGTCCAATACCTTGAGATTCGGCAGATCGTCGAAAACACCGGGCCCGAATTTCTCGATGTGGTTGCGACGCAAGAAAAGCTTCTCGACGAACGGACTGTTCAAGAGTCGCTTATCGAGCACCGGCCCGAGGTTCATATCCGACAGATCCAGCGATACGCCGCACGACGACGACGAGCAGCTTTCACCGACTCTATTGGCGCAGGAAGTCGCATCGTCGCTTCTCTCGATCGAGGCTACTTTATTCGTCGAAGTAAACGCCGTCCTCGCCTGGACTTGAATCGATCCTAATGGAATAATCAATAGCAGCGCGAGGAGCGAGTTAACTTTGAGATTACTCATCTCTGTGGTAACTTTTTTTTTTACACTACACTGTAAATGTTACTGTCAAGCCGACACTTTACTTTGATGGACAGCTGCACTGCGATTGAAACCGGCTATTTATATATTTTATATTCAACTTGAAATGTTATGTGTAATCTAAAATTTTTTTTTTTAATATCGCAGTATTATCTTCTCTATCTGATTACGATATCTGTACATGACTTCGATTGTTAACAGTGGGATAATATGTTCATGAGGCAGAGGATCTTTTTAGAGATACATAATTATTGATAATTAATAAAAAAAGTTATTTTCCTGGTGTCATTAGCTCGTTAAAAGTATGAAAAATTAAATGTGATTGTGATTTTTTTTTCAAACACAACCAAAAAAACGTCGTCTCTAGTTTGTATCATTGAAAATGTTGGTGTATGCCACAATTCAAATCTGATGAATCTGGCGCTTGGTACAATTTTAATTTCATCGACAATTATCAAACTAATCTTTTTTACAAACTCGTGTGTAATAAAATTGAAAATTCGAATTCAGTTTCATACCGAAATATTGTTTTTTATTAGGCGCTTTGATCACAAGCAAAAATAGTGGCGCGCTCTACTCGCCGACACTGCAGAGAAAGAAACGCAATAATTTCGAAATATTAAAAAATCACTTTTACTTTGTAATAACAGTTTAAAAATAATTTGTAATACCTTAGAAAAAGCTTAAATACGTTATTATTTTATAATACTTTCGATTTAGATAAACCCCAGCGATGATAATGTTATTATCGCAATTTTTCAAGCACAACGAATGCCTCTCAATCGCTGTCGAAGTGCGCGAGAGCCTTCACGGATTGATCGGCGCACTCCTGGATGGCTTTGAGCACTCGTTCCAAGATCTCGGCGTGGATCGCGGCCTTATCGCGCTGGGCATCGACGCCGAACCAGGTCCTCGGGTCGGCCAATCTGTCAAAGTTTTTGCCGATCTTGCGCTGCGTCTCGACCCGCTCGAATCGCTCCTCGCCCCAGTTGGCGCGTTTTTGCTGCTCCTCCTCGGCGACGCGCAGAAAGACCACGAGGTCGGGCGCCGGCAGTCCGCGATCCGGCTGGCTGCACCACTCGAGCGTCTGGCCGGAGTTGGCCGCGGCGTAGGCCGCCCCCGACGCTGCGTACCTGCCCGGACGAGACGTCCACGTGATGATCATTCGTTATACAATCGAGAAGGCGATTGAGAGCAATAAAAGTAATCGATTATAAAGAGTAATTTTACCGATCGACCACGAGGGTCGTGCCTTCCTCGAGGCTCTTGATGAGTCGATCTTTGCACTCCCAGCGATTGGCCGAGAACAGCAGATGAGCAGCTTCGGGCGAAAATTCGACCTTCTTCGTTAGATAGTCGTCGATGAGTTTGCCAATCGCCGTACTCCTGTCTGTGGCAAAAAAAAAAGAGGAAATTAAGCACGACTGTACTATCTTTTTAAAAAATTTTTTCATCGATCGAATAATTTTTATTCAATTAAATAGAATAATTCAACATCTGGCGGATATTTTATATTTATTCGAATTGAAAAATATATTTCATTGATTGAAGTCTTGTACATTTGTCACTGAAAAAGATAAGGATAATTCTTTCTTATATAATAATGTAAGCATTTTTTACAACTTAGAGGTTTAAAATACGCCATCTAGGAAAAGAATCGAAACTATTTGAAGAAATTAAAAAATTTAATATTGAAAAAGAAAGTTATGTTCTTCCTTCGAAGGAGTTTTGTGGTAATTTTAATATTTTCACGAGTCTTGCGACCACTACTATTTATATTTTTAAATTTAATTGAATATTAGACATTCTATCTTGATATATTTGTTACGTCTCATTATGCAGTCAAACATACTATAGTATGTAATAAAAATAATTCGATTGAGTCGACTAGATATGTGCTCAGTTAAAAAATATTTTACGGCAATCGTAATACGATTTCATTGAACCGACCGTAAATTTGGTTTTTTTAATAATCAGAATTACCATTAAGAATTAAATAATAACTTTAAAATTATAACTGATTAATATTTAATACTTATTTCTAACGATGAATATTTTTCCATTTAAAATCGTGTTAACCATGAAACCGATTTTATGGAGTAATGTCACGATTTTTTCAAATCCATTAAATATTTATTCATGTTACATAAATATTTTTTATGACAAAAAATAAGTAGTTCGTTTCCCGTCAATAAAATTTTTTTTTCAATGTGTTAATTTTTTCCAATAAATTGTATGTACGTAACTTATTTAATGGATATACATTATGTTTAAATTAGTTACTCACGCACTCGTGAGTGTGATTTTTAACATTTACGATGGATGATCGTGATTTAAGCTTGCTCTATTACACGTTGTATAAACTGATCAGTTTATTCAGGGTGAAGGGGGTGCGACAATTTTACCTTTTATGCATAACGAATTCTCAAATGAAAAATTCCGTTTTCAATTTTAACCCCTGACGAACACGTATCGGTTGAAATTACCTGGGAAGGATTGTTTTTGAACGGCGACGCCACGTGCTCGCAGAGCATCCGTCAACATCGAGACCTGCGTCGACTTTCCCGCCCGATCGAGGCCCTCGAAAACGATGAACGCGCCGCGACCCATTATCCTGTTCACGGCCAGGCTCTTTGGCATTGAACGGCAATCAAGACGGAGCCGCCCCCGGCAGATGAATGCGTGTCTTGCGTTAAAATTATTTCGAACGCGCCGTCAATTCCCGTACTATATACAAAAACTCGTCGTTTCGCCGGATTGGATTCGTATATGTATTCCACTCCGGATGACGCTCGGTTAAGGTCGATGAAATTATTCGAAATCCGTCGATACGCGAGGTGACACAGTTGCGCGCCGATAACAATCCACTATACCGAATAAACTTTAAAAACAAGCCCGACAACAATCGCTCGAACTTTCGTATTTGCAAGGCAAAACAAAAATGTAACTGCCGAGTAGGCGCGAATCGTCGTCTGCTCGGACTCGAGACAGAGCACGCCCTCGGTCGGACCGAGTGCTGAACTGCTAGCGTCGTGTTATGATTATAATAGAAAAAGACGCGCGTCAGGCCGTTGAGCGAAAGGTTAAAAACTTTCGATTTTCTCGGCCAACAATCGAGACTCTCCTGAAGCCGGAGATCATAATTTTTTCTAGGTCGAGTTTCGAATGGAAACATTAGCGAGACACCATCAAAACACGTTTGCATCAACTTGTCGCTTGCACAATGTTATAACGGTAAAAATTTGGAAATTTGACGGCTCGACCGAGAGATGCCGTTACGGGTTTACGCGCGTGTGTTGTGCAATTCTCTCGCCGCCGCCGCCGCCGCCTGGCCGTAGGCCTACTTATAGACGAAATTTTCGCGATTCGAGGTAAACTCTCTCGTTGTTTGCTTACGGCCGCGTTTCGTCGTACCAAAAGAAAAACAACTGTTTGAAACTCCGACATCGCAGCGAGTGTCAACTTGTCATTATCGGCGCAGCTAGCCAAACAATCGACGGCGTACCGATACAGCAGCAGCGAGCAAGAATTTATAACATACAATCGTGCAAGGGTGTCGTGCAGTGTGTTCCCCCTCTGCAGGTGCCTTCGTGAAAACACACCCCAATAAGCGTACGCAGGGATCGATATTGTCGTCCGATGTTAAAGAAATTCGCGCTGATCGAGAAAGCCGCTGGATCACCGCTGCTGCGAGGACTGATCGTAGCTGCAAAGGCCCGCACCTCCGCGACCGGTAATCTTGGCTGCTGCAGCGGCATTGGTAGTGCTCATCATAACCTAAACTCGTGCCTGCGCATCTCGACGGCTTGTGCGACTCGCGGTGCTGCCAATAAAGCTGACGCCGCCTGCCCCGATCGTCCAGCTGCTGACGAGCGCCGCCGCCGAGCAGTAGTACTCAGACCAGCTCCGACGACGACGACACTCACACGCTCGTTCTCGACCTCGCACGAGCTGCTCTACAATCGTCCGCGACCCCAAGCCGAGCACATGACCAAGTTCAGCTACCCGAAGGCCCGCCGAGACGAGGCGGCCGTCGAGCTTCTGCATAATGTTGAGGTGAGTGGGTGAGTCCGACGCCGCCGCCGCTGCTGCTGTGTTGTTGTTGTTGTGTTGATGCGCCCGCCCGCCTTCGAGCGTGTATTTTGCTTTTCTTGCTGCGGCTGGTGGCTCTTCTTTTTATCCGTCTGACCTACTTACGAGTTTTGTTTGTTTTTCTCTCAGGTCAAAGACCCTTACAAGTGGCTCGAAGATCCCGACTCCGAGGAAACCAAAGCCTACGTAGACGCCCAAAATGCCATCACTCAACCCTTCATCAATGCCTGTCCCAAGCGCGACGCTATTCACGACCGGCTCAAACAGATGTGGGATTATCCCAAGTATTCGTGTCCGATTAAAAAGGGCAGCAAATATTACTTCTTCATGAATACTGGATTGCAAAATCAGAGGTACGGACTTGTGTCCTTCTCTTTGCTTGAATTTTAAAATAGAAATAAACATTTGCTCATCTACTATGTGTTGCAGTGTATTTTATGTGCAAGATTCTTTGGACGACGAACCAAGAGTTTTTCTTGATCCCAATACGTTGTCTGCCGATGGGACTGTTGCTTTAGCCGGTGGAAAATTCAGCGAAGATAATACCATGTACGCTTATGCCTTATCCGCAAGTGGATCTGACTGGAATACCATACATTTTATGAATGCCAAAACCGGTATGCTTAAAATTCCGTATGTATTACTAATTGATCAAAAACCTTGAAATTTTAATTCTTATTTGTGACACGTAGGAGAAAAATATCCCGAAGTTTTGGAAAAAGTCAAATGCTCAGGAATATCCTGGACTCACGATAATAAGGGTATATTCTACTCCTGTTATCCTGATGCTGTTGATACAGCGGATGGTTCTGAAACCAACAAGAATGAAAATCACAAACTACGTTACCACAGAATAGGCACACCGATCACTGATGATGTGACAGTTGCAGAATTTCTTGATCAACCTCTTTGGAGAGTGTAAGCAGTTTTTATCAAGTTTTTTATCATAAAATTCATTGTCACAGCGTAATAATTTTTTTATTTGTATGATTTCAGAGAAGGAGAAGTTACAGATTGTGGGAGGTGGTTAATTGTAATTGCTCAGAAAGAATGTCGAGATAATCTAGTCTTTTTTACCAAAATTGAGGGAAAAGAAATAAATGGAAAACTACCCTTAACTGAAGTAGTGGGGAAATTGGATGCTGATTACGAGTACATAGCTAATTCGGGTACTAAAGCTGTATTCAGAACCAATAAAGATGCACCAAACTACAAATTGATCATGGTGGATCTTGAAAATTTCAAGGAAAACCAATGGGAATGGGAAACTTTGTTACCGGAACATGCCCATAATGTCTTGGATTGGGCAACTGCTGTCGATGGCAACAAACTTTTCACGTGTTACATTGAGGATGTCAAGGTAAGTTATTCATTGAATTTTCATTTTTATTTTAATCATTGAATAATTCTCACAATAGTATTTTATATCATTACAGAATGTATTGAGTATTCATAGCTTAGAAAATGGAACGTTACTTAAAAAGTTACCTTTAGATGTAGGAACAATATCTGGATTTTCTGGGCATAAAAAGTACTCTGAAATATTTTATTCATTCACTTCTTTCTTAACACCTGGAATAATCTACACCATGGACTTAAAAACTGAAGAGACACCAAAAGTATGACTTATCAACTACAGTATTATCATTATCACGAGCTTGTGTGATAAATTTTCTTCAATTTGATTTATTTGCAGGTATTTCGTGAAATCAAGGTCAAAGATTTTGATGCTAGTTTGTATAAAACTACTCAAATATTCTACTCTAGCAAAGATGGCACCAAAATTCCAATGTTTATTGTGCATAAAAAAGTAAGCTTTTAACAAACAATTTATTTATTTTTATGCATTTTTCTCTACAAATTTTAATTTTATTCCAGGATATCGTCTTGGACGGTTCGTCACCCGCTCTTCTCTATGGATACGGTGGTTTCAACGTTAGCATTCAGCCGGCATTCAGTGTAACAAGAACAGTCTTTTTACAACACTTGAACGGCGTCTTGGCTATTCCAAATCTTCGCGGTGGAGGGTAAATTTTAAGAATTTCTAATACCTGGTAATTTATAATCTTTCAAGCAATTACTGATGCGAATTTTCCAAAAACAGAGAATATGGAGAAAAGTGGCATAACGGTGGACGATTCATGAATAAACAAAATGTTTTCGATGATTTTATCAGCGCAGCTGAATACTTGATTGAAAACGGTTATACAACATCACAAAAGCTAACCATTCAAGGAGGTAGCAATGGTGGTCTATTAGTTGGCGCATGCATCAACCAAAGACCTGATCTATTCGGTGCTGCAATTGCTCAAGTTGGGTGAGTCGCTTTGAAAGATACATTTTTAAAGGTAATAGAAATTAAGGAACAAATTATTAATTTAACGTTTATTTTTTCAGCGTAATGGACATGCTGAAATTTCATAAATTCACCATTGGCTACGCCTGGACCTCCGATTACGGAAATCCAGACGAGCCCGAGCACTTTAAGAACTTGATCAAATACTCGCCGCTGCATAACGTCAAAGCTCCCAGCAACGGTGGCCAATATCCGGCAACTTTATTGCTTACCGCTGACCACGACGATCGAGTTGTACCGCTGCACAGCCTGAAACACATTGCCACCCTGCAGCACGAGATTGGCAAATTGCCACAACAAACCAATCCTTTGTTCATCAGAATCGATGTCAAAGCCGGTCACGGTCGTGGAAAACCTACTACCAAAGTGGTGAGATATTTATTCTTGTCAAATATATTTATTTGTCCAGCTCTTTGATAATTATAGCTAATTTTTTATTTAATTTTAGATTGAAGAAAGCACCGACATCTTATCGTTCATGCTGCAAACGCTTAACCTGGAGTTTCATGATTAAATTGTAAATATCCAAAAGTTTGTCACTGCCTAAATTGGCTAAGTACTTGCATCTTATTATTTACTTTCAATAATTTATTGGATAAGAATTTTTTTAACCAAGATTTGTTATTAAAAATTAACGTGGACGTGTGAATTTTTCAATCAAGCTATGGATTGTGAGTTTTTATTTTAAGTACAATGTTTAGAAAAGTATTTCTTGATCGAATAAAATTTTTCTAAATTCTTAAAATAACAACGTGTTTATCGCCGATTACGAGCAAAAAGAAATTCTTTTATCCTGCAGATAACTCTCCGAGCCCAATCGTCCCCTACCTATATATTGGTTATTTTGTCTATCCCCTCTCGACGACGATCATCTCTGCATGCGCATTCTAAGCTATATATATTTCGAAGCCTTAGCTACTGCTGTACAAGCTGGTATGATGTATGTGTCGTTCGCTGCTGTGCGCGCTTGTATGCGTGCATCAGTGCAACGGTGTCATATCATTTTCAAAACATCAGAAATTCCATTGGTGAATTCCAATCTGGAGTTTTGCGAGATGCCGACGAAATCGAGATCGCACAACGAGAGCAAGAAAGAAGGACACGAAGAAAAAGAGAGGCGAAGAGCGTCGTCGCGAAGACGTCGTAG
This sequence comes from Trichogramma pretiosum, assembly GCF_000599845.2. NCBI lineage: Eukaryota > Metazoa > Arthropoda > Insecta > Hymenoptera > Trichogrammatidae > Trichogramma > Trichogramma pretiosum. Next base: position 2,213,447 of record NW_019641629.1, read on the forward strand.
TTTCTGCTGCTGTTTGACAACAAAAGGAGCGCAACGTGATCGAGATTTTCAATTGTCGATCTCGGGTTTTACTTACGTATATATACGTAGCAACATACAGAATTATTATGCGAAAAGGCCATTGACACCGAATGTACAACAATCGTCGCTCGTTCGCGGCTTTTCTATTTCTCTCCGAGGATATAGCAACATGTGTAAATTAGCCAACAATACCGGAACGAGCGACGTCACGCTTAAAGTCAGCTCGAGAGAGAAAGAGAGAGAGAGAGGAACGATCTCGCCCGCATCCAAGCGATCGACTTCATGATTGATATACCTATATATGTATCGCAATTATTTCTCTCTCTCTTTTTCTCTCTATAGCCCAAAGGTCGTCGTCGCTACCGCAATAAAGCCGATCCGCGGCGAATCTTGGCAATGTTTACACCTGCGCGCGACGACCCACGGGGCCGGTCCGCGCTGCTCGCGAGATCATACGCACTTACACACATACGTGTGCGCACATTATGTGTGTTACAACGGCGCGGAAAAATATTTTGGAGAAGGTGAAACCGCTGTGTGTGTGTGTACGGCCTATAAGAGATGTATTATTACGTACAGCGATACGCGTATGCGTGAGTGTGTGTTATCCGCGGCGCGTGTCCCCCGCGGCCGTTCACCGGCACACTCACACACGCGCGCGCGCGCGTCGAAAAACGATGGCAACTACACGGACAGAGAGAGGATAGAGCCGATGATTACCGTATTGGCAATATCAGTGCGGCATTTATCGTGCCGTCGGTGAGAGCCAACTACTCACACCGGCCTTGCGGTACGAAAAACGCGTTCATATATATCAATTAAAAGTTTCAATATATAAAAATAATTTATATAGACTCGGTTTCTTTGTTTATCGTCGCGTGTCGCGTTCAAAAACGTTTAGCTTGTAAAGCAAATTCTCAAAAGGAGCACGCGCGTGAACGAACCAGAAAGAAAAACTTCGGAGCGAGCGAACGATGTTTTCGTGAACAATTTTCACCTCGTCGTTGTTGATTTCTTGTTAAAACTTTTCATCGTTAATTTGGATTCTCTTCGTCCTTTGCTCGGCGCGGCCGTCGATTCGCTCACTTCTGCCCAGGTAAATTAACTCTCTCTCTTTCTCTATCAAATCTATCCGCTTCGAGACAACTTTTTTTTATTTACAAAAGTGGTGTTGTGCCCGAAACCAAAAATTTTGCAGCTGAAACAGTGCGACGGTGTAACGCTTAACAGAGAAAAGAGAGAGAGAGAGAGAGAAAGAAAGAAAGAGAGTCGCACACGACGACACACACTTGGCGTAGCCGTGCAATCGTACACGAATCATCTGCCAGGAAGTAGTAACGCACGAGATTAGAAGGCGAAGAGGCGCACGGAGCAGAAGAAGAAGAAGCAGCGAAGATGCGTCCGATCGAAGCGTACTCGAAGGAGCGATGCATGTCGGAGACGTCCGAGGGCACGACGACCACGGCCACGTCGTGCAAGTCGAGCCTCGACAACGTCGACGAGCTGCGCAACCTCGCCGCCGTCCTGGGCATCCTCGATCCGGAGAACCTGCACCAGGAGCGCTTCCGGGTGGATCGCCGCAAACTCGAGCAGATGCTGCTGGGTGAGTTTTTTTTTCGTCTCTCTCTTTGCCGATCTCGTTTGATTTCGTCGCGAATGAAATGCAAAAAAAAAAAAAAAATTGCCTCTTCGTGTGTGTGTGTGTGTGCGTGTGTTCGAGTGTCTGTTTGTCTCTGCGTGTGTGCGTGTGCCCAAGTGTGAGTCGCGGTGCGCGTTTTTGTGTGTGTGCGCGCGAAAGTTTGTGTGGCTCTCGGTTAAGTCGCGAATCGCGAACTTACGAAAAATCTGAGTGAACTTTGATCGTTAAATGTTTGTAAATAAGATCACACGTAGCGTTGAACGCGGAGAAGCTTTAAAACCCGAGCTCCGAAGAAAGTGTCAAGGATCCATCTCTACCGGCAAATTTCGCGTCGGGTCTACCTCGGTGCAGGTGTACGCGTCGAGAAAAGTCGTCTCGAATTTTCCGAAACTGTCGGGAGAAATTAAAAGTATCCAGGACATCGACTCGCAATTCGTAGCCCGCAACGTGTATTTATATTCATTTCTACGTGTGTTCGGCTCTCTCCTAGTCTCAGACGCTCGGCGAGCTTTTCTTCCTTTTCGTATATACGTATTACAGGCGCGCACACACACATACACACACACAATAAGTACCGGCACGCTTCCTTCAATTTCGGGGGTTACTCGGTGTCAATGACCAGAGACACGCACAGGCACATCCACGGCCGATGTGTACATTTGTTTATCCGTATAAACTCGTCATATTCTCGTGTACAACATAGATACTGTCTGGGCCCCCGTATTAGCCAATATATCGTAGCGTCGTTTACAATTGTACACGAGGCCTCGGATATACCTGGACGAGTACAGCCCCGGCTACGACGTTACCCCGATTTTCTCCTTTTTTCTTTCGACATTTTTCCAAGGCCCTGCGTTGATGCTATATGTTTTCTCCATAGGCCAGCTGTACAATCCGTCGGACGACAGCAGCCCGGTGACCGACTCGGCTGAAAGTTTCTTTTCGAAGGTGAGGATATCAGTTAGCCGGAGGAGGCAGCGAAAGCACAGCACACACGTCTGATAATGCTTTGACATTTTTCTGCGTCTGACTCGTCTCTCTCTCTTGCTTGCTATCGAAAGAACGAAAGAACGAAAGAAAGAAAAAAAATGAGCTCATGATTCATTTATCGATTTTTGTACGGAGTTAAACGTCGGTGACAGGTGTACAGACTTGTCTCTCTCTTTCTTTTTTTCCTATTGTAGCTACACGCTCGCTGGCGGTCGCGCGATAGGTGTGGCGCTCGATCGGCACAATCGTCTAATCTCTCGGATCTCGGGCCAATCGAACGCGTATTTGTTGTTTCTTTTCCTTTGTTTTTTTTTTTATTTAGTTTTTCGTCTCGCCTATATACCGACGCCGATGACGCCGTGCCGTGTATGTCACCGTGTCACGTGCTGCCGGTCTGCCAGGCGCTATCCGTCTCTCTATCATCTCGCGCACGGCGAAGAAAACGACGTCGAACGCTCGGCGTCGAGAGGTGCTCTGTGGTGGTGGTGGTGGTGGTGGCGGCGGTGGAGGAGGGCTTTCGAGCTTCTATATCGTACACGCATCTATCCCCGTCTTTCTCTTCGTATGCCCCGCTTTCGTCGATGCATATATATCTGTATATACACGCTGTGCTCCGGCTAGACTTGTTTTAGAACCGACAAGTGACATACGTAAGCTTACTGCTACTGCTGCTGCTACTGCTGCTATACTGCTATACTGACACTCTCGTGCATGCGCAAAATTTTTCTCACCGATCGCCATTCTACTTCTCGCTGTTGTTTTTCCGCATTATAGCATACTCGCTTCTCTGGACTAAAAAAAAAAATAAATAAGAATAAGCTGCTGCTGTACTCTTTGGTTCTCGGTTCGGAGCTGATATGTGCGCGTTATTTGTTCGTTTGATTTTCGTTCTTTACGTGGTTTTCCCGACAGCGAATCGCAGCACTGTCGCCGCCGCTGCGAATGTGCGTGTGTGCTCGTCGTCGTCGTCGTCATCGTGAACCAAGCAGCTACCACCAGCTCCGCCAAGCCCATTAATCACAAATGGGCAGGACAAAAGGTCGAAGGGACAAAAAGACCGTATGGACGAGCATCGTAAGTTCAATAACTCGGTCGAACGATCGTCGGTTTTTAACGCGAGAGAATGTAGTTATCGGCGATCGTCTCGCCCACTCGCACACCACTCACACACGCGCTACTCGTGTTTTCTTATCGGTTGACGTAACAGCAGCAGCAGCAGTCTCGAATATATACATAGCATCGGTAGCCACGCGGACGGTTCGCTCTCCGCAGCGGGAGGGGGGGAGGGGAGGCCGCTGAAAAAACGCACGTGTCTCGCATCTCGCGCATACTATACCTCGTATCGTCTCGCGATAATGATTCTTCTTTCGTGCCCCGAGTATCGATGACATTTTGTTATTATTTATCGTCGACGAGCTGTCAAACTTTTCGCGTCGCAAGCTCGCTCGCGCCTGTACGCATTACCGAGGCGGCTCGGAGTTTCAGCTTTACGCGGCCGGTCCGGCGAGTCGCGCGTGTATTTATATATAATTTACCACGAGTGCGCGAGATCTCTCTCTTCCTCTCTCTCTCTCTCTCGGAGAGCTTGGCCTGGCGTAATTTTACTCACACGCGCCGCCGCGTCTGTATAATATATGTACTCGTCGGTGGCGAATTTCGCGAGCGTCGAAAGAGCCGACTGCTCGCTCTCGTACTCTCTTACTCTCTCACACTATCTCTGCGTATGCGCGTGTATTATATATAAATTTGCTGCTCCCCGCGTTACATTGTGTGTATACCTGCACGGGGAGAGCTGCGGTGAGACTTCTCTCTCTCGGACTCGACTCTAATTTGGAAAGAGCCGCTGCTGCCGCTGCTGCTGTTGACCGCTTCGTTTCTCTCTCGCTATCTCTCTCTCTCTTTCTCGCGTGCCTGCTCGGAATGTACCCCTCCGTCGATGAGGCACGAGCACCGGAGCACGTCGTTATCGTACACGGCTGCAGTTTTCGCAACGCACCCCCGTCGCGCGATCGTATATGAGCGAGCGTAAGAGCTTTTTTCTTTCTTTCTCTCTTTCGTTGATTTTTTCCTGCTGTTTTTTTGGAGACGTGGGCGCGAGCTTACGCTTTGTTGCTTCGACATGAAATAAAAAATCATAATCATCAACAAAAACAGGTGATGGACGAAACAAGTACGTACATTACGTGGCCGTCGCGACTCAAGATTGGAGCAAAGTCCAAGAAAGGCAAGACCACCTTTTTTTTATATACAATAAATATAACATACACACTTAACAACTGACACTTGAAAAGGCCTCCCAAATTGTATCACCGATTGATCGATCGATCTTTTGCGCTCCTCCACAGATCCGCACATAAAGATCGCCGGCATGGAGGAAAACATTCGCCTCGCTAAAGAGAAGATCATCCGCGTGCTCGACACCAGGGTATGTATGAAAAACAAAAAAATTTTTTTCAACTCTCGAAGCGACTCGTTCTCATTCGTTGTGTTTTTTTCCTCCCTCCCAAGCAGCAAAACAACCGCGTGACGATGAAGCTGGACGTGAGCTACACCGATCACTCGCACATAATCGGCAAGGGCGGCCTCACCATCAAGAAGGTGATGGAGGACACGAGCTGCCACATCCACTTCCCGGACAGCAATCGCAGCAATCACCAGGAGAAGAGCAATCAGGTGTCGATCGCCGGCGACATCGAGGGCGTGGAGAAGGCCCGGGCGCGCGTGCGCAGCCTCACGCCCCTCATCTTCTCGTTCGAGCTGCCGGTGATGGGCAGCAGCTCGCAGATCGCCGCCTCGAGCAACAACGCCCTCTCCAACTCGCCCTACATCACCAAGCTCCAGCAGAAGTACAACGTGCAGGTGATGTTTCGCACGCGGCCCAAGCTGCACGCGACCCTCGTCGTTGTAAAGGGCTGCGAGTGGGAGGTGCACCAGGTCAAGGAGGCCACCGTCTATCTCATCCACCACATGTGCGAGGGCCTCGCGAGCTCGATCCAGGTGCAGATGTCCATGGAGATATCGCCCCAGCATCACAGCACCGTTCTGGGCAAGCAGAGCCAGAATCTCAAGTCGATCATGCAGAGCACCGGCACGCAGATCATGTTCCCGGACGCGGGCGATCCCAACATACCCTCGCTCAAGAAGAGCAACGTCACCATCACCGGCAACATACACAACGTGTACCAGGCGCGCCAGCAGCTCATGGGCTCGCTGCCCCTCGTGCTCATGTTCGACCTGCCGGAGAAGTCGCTGCAGGCCACCTCCCAGGAGGACCTGCAGAAGCTCATGCAGTCCCTCGACGTATTCGTCAACATGCGCCACAAGCCCAAGCAGTCGACCCTCTCGATCGTCGTCAAGGGCATCGAGCGCAACGCCAGCAACATCTACGAGGCGCGCCGCCAGCTGCTCGGCCTCAACGAGCCCAAGGTCATCGCCGACATACCCGCCACCTACATAGCGCCCAACGCGATGAGCTACCTGGGCCAGGCCGCCGGCATCGGCCTGGCTGCTCCCGGCCTCAACGGCAACAACGGCAACAACGGCTCCAGCCAGCAGGGCCCGACGCCCGGCCCGCAGCTCGGCGGCTTCGTCATCAACGAGACGCTCCCGAGCGGCGCCCTGGGCTCGCCCTCGTCGCAGTACCTGTCGCCGGCCGCGGCCGCCGCCGCCGCCGCAGCTCTGCAGCACGCAGCCGCCGCCAGCGCCTCGCCCGCTCACCAGGCCAGCAGTCTCAATTTCCCCCACTGGACCCTCGCCATGCCCCAGGCGTCCTTCTTCTCCCCCACGCCGCAGTTGACGCCGAATTTCGGCTACCAGCCGCACCTCAGCCATCTGCTGTCGATGCAACAGCAACAGCAGCAGCAACAACAACAGCAGCAACAGCAGCAGCAACAGCAGCAACAACAACAGCAGCAACAGCAGCAACAACACTTGAGAGAAGCGAGCAAGGGATTGATGGGTCTCGGTAATCAGCAGATGCACGCCGCTCTCAACGGCAATCTGCTCAATGCCACGCGAAACAGCTTGTTCACGACCGACAGTAAGGACACCAACTGTGAGAGCATTTTCAATGAAATCACATCTTTTTTTTTTTTACATTTTTACTCTGTTGCGCCCTCGAACTGCCTATTTGAATAACGTCGATTTGATTTTCAGCCTTCTCGTCGTTGAGCAGCAGCGTGTCAAGCTCATTGTCGAGCCCCTCGATCAGCCCGCGCAACGTCTCGCCGATCGATCCCACCTCGGACATGGGCAACAACTTGGATTTCTCGAACGTATTGTCTGAATTAACTCAGCAACACAATAAGCAGCAGCAACAGCAACTGGCCAGCAGTAATCTCCAAACTACAGATGTTAAAAAAACCGATTTGACTGACTTTGCCTCATTGACATTTGATTTTGAGCAGAAGAAGCTCATGGCCATCAAAGCGATGCAAAGCAAACCCGATGTGAACAATTTCCGCATACCGACGTCGGTTTGGTCGGGTTACGGCTTCAGCCAGACGTTGCCGCAAATACCTTCGACGACCAACGATGTCGTGAGTCTCCTGGCGCTGCCAATCCTTCTTCTTTTTTTTTTTCTTCGTTCTCACGCTCGTCGATTGGAGCGACCTTTGCTAATTGTCTCTCTTTTTCTCTCGTTTACGTGTGCAGGACGGCATCAAGCAAACCTCGTCGCTGTGGAAGGACGCGACGACGTCGTCAAATTCGTCGTCGACTCAAGATTACGGCGTCACCTCGACAAAGGACGAGACCGTCTCGAACAAAATAAGTGGCGTAGCGTCGAACTACATCGATAACACGTCGAGCTATCAGCTGAAAAAGATCACGGGCCAGCAGCATACCGATTTAGCCAGTATGCTCACCAGCGTTGGTCTTGAAAAATATATACGTCAGTATACCAATTGACTTTTATTCTTTTTTTTTTTTTTTTCGTCTAAATTATTCTTTATCGGATTTTTTGTTTTTGCAACAGGTCTGTTTCAAGCTCACGAAGTCGATATGGCGACTTTCCCCTCGCTTACAGAAGGAGATCTATGCGAGATAGGTATATCTGCTTGGGGTGCAAGACGAAAAATTATGTTATTAATTTCAGGTAAGGACGGGAAATACTTTTCGACTTTTTTCGATAAAACGATTCATTAATTTATTGATCTTGATTAATCTTGCAGAACTGAATAAGAGGACTAGTAGTCCTTTCTCCGGTAGCGCGGCGCCAGGAGCCGAGCGAAAGATGTCGGGATTGTCATCGTCATCAGGCTCTTCGGTCACTCCGCCTACGCCGATTCGCAAAAGTAGTCTGGAAGGTTCTACTTGGTAAAAACTCGACTTTTGATTTTGAGAAACTGGAGAAAACAGATAGAAAACCCCTCCAAAAAAACACGTATAACACTTTCCGATGACTATATCCTCAACTGCTTTCTTAATGGAACAAACGAAACGAAAAAAGAACGATTGATTGCAGCGCAGAGATTATAAAATAATCGATGCGATATTCATCTCCCTTTACTATGTTTTAACGATGCACATAGTGCTCGTTGATAAAATACTATGCCCCCTCTCGAATAAGACGCTAGTCTAAACAAAAAACAAATTATATGTAATAAGGTGTGTGAGCGATTTACGATTTTTTTTTGTGTAACAATTTTTTTCTCTTTTTCGCTCGCATTAATTCTAAGTAACCACTATATAATACAAGAAGACTGCATTAAGGCGGTGAGTATATATAGTTAGCCAAGTAAGTTGAAAAAAAAATTAAATATTTATATGATGTAAAGTCGAGAGATCAATTCGTCGATTTTGCTTACGAATCATTTATACGTAGAATTAGGCGAATAATTTTGTGTTTGGTGTGATACAAGCTGCTTCCGAAATAGCACCGTATCCACAGATTTACTGTAAAACGAAAATAATTTGATGAAATTGAACTAGAGCTCAACCAAAAAGAAATTAGGGAGATTATTTTCGATATTGAATGCAATGATTCTCGATTCGTCGAGAAACTATTTAATGCAAAATTTATAGGAAAAAATACTAGAAAATAAACTAAGTGAAGATAAAGATGCGGGTGAATGAATGAATCAGTGTGAAAAATCTCTTGCTCTGCGGCGAGAGACAAGCTTTGACTCAAAATCATCGTCATTTAAAAATTAGTACTAAAAGTCAATAATGGAGAGAGATCGAGAGACCAAGAAAGAGAAAGAAAAAAAGAGAGGAAGAGATACAAGGTACGAAAAAAAGAGTATGTATTAAAATATGTATATAGGAGAGAGATATAGAAAGAGATACAGACAAACAGAGTTAATATGAAACACAGGTGTTTTTATGACGTATCGATGATCTAGTTATGTTAAGGCGTCAGCGCTGGCGCGTTTTGTCTGTGATGATGATAAAAAAAATTAGTGATAGATAAAAAATTTATAAAAAACGAAATGAAAAAACCAAATATTACGAACGGTATCTCTTGGTAGATTAAAACATATTTAATGACGAAATCAACGAAAGTGAAGCGTCGAAAGAACAACTGTGTTCCTGTACTACTGTGCCCTCTCGATTATAATATCCATATATATTTTTCTAAGTTAAATGTATATCTAATTTTTTTAACTTTTTTTTTCTTTTTTTTTGCTTACTATTTACTATAACTTCAAGGGAGTTGGTGTAGTTGACCATGAATAATTCAATCCATGAAACGGTATTGTTATTACTGTTTCATAATTATGATCATGATGAAAAACGATATCCTATTGCCTTTCATTTGTGTTTTGAAACGATTCTAATACGATGTGTATAGATAATATATAATATATTTATTTGTGATATTATTCATAATACTTTTTTATGAGGTTTGACGCAGCGCTGCGCAAAAAAAACATACAGAATCTTGTAGAAAATTGTACTTAAATATATAATATAGAAAAAACGCGTCTCACGAATGAGTAATGAATGAATAACGTTCCTTGGCCAAAAGATTAATCATGGCCAGCTACAGGAGCTCGCCTTTCTTTTTTCTAATAATTTTTTTTTTCACTCGGCTGTTTCTCTATACGAAACGTCGTTTCTCGATTGCATTGACCATCGGCATTCATCATTGTTGAAATTTGAAGAAAAAAATAATCTATATCAATTGTTGATACGATGATCTTCGACTTATCTTTTGGGTCAAATCAAATTTTCGTTATCGATGATTAAGCCGGTATGAATTTTTTAAAATAATACAATATATTAATATAATTATGTAGGTGAATATAGTCTAATTATATAGAAACTTTTAACAGGACCCAAGTATGCTCTTTCTCATCTCTCTTCTTTTTTTTTGCGAGTCACTTTTCTCAGTCTCTTTATTTCTCTGGCGCTGTGAATTTATTATAAATAAATATGTAGATCTTTTCATGAAAAATGTACGCGCATTAACACGCTCAGCAAAAATTTATATTTATACATATATATATTTAATATACCGATTGTTATATGAATTTTAAATTTATTTTTTTTTCAAATTTTTTTGCAATCAATTGTAGCATTAGGTATGGCTCAGTGCGGACGATTGTCTCGACGGTATACATTTTTTTCTTTTGAGTGGTTCATGGAAAATTGATCTGAGTGTGAATGGTTAATTGTTTTGTCGAGCATACCTAATGTCTGATTTTACCGCTGAGGGTTGTTGACTAAGCTTGTACAGTTTTAAGCGTTATTGTTGTTGAAGTAAATTGAAATAATTATCAGAGTATGTTTTTTTTCAAATCTAATCATGCGTTAACTATATTGTTATGTAGTATATATCATGAAGTGTTTCAATGTGATTGTGAAGGGACGTACTATGATTATATCTTCTTCTCAATGACTTGTTGTAAATGGTGTGAAAAATTTAAATATGCATTCATGCTTGAATTTAAGCCCCTTAGTTATAAATATATATATATGTGCGTTAAAGGAATTTGAATGAATTGTTATAGAGATGTATACAGTGTCATTTTCCTTCAATTTGCATGCTAGTTGATTATTTATAAGTAATGAAAGAATGAACTTATGAAACGAGATTTGCGTTGTTGTACAAACTATCTTAAAATGTTTGCAATATAAATGCATCCACCTGGGACTAAAGACTGCATAAGAGCCACAATATTATGATACTTAACATTAAATCTAAATTATAATATTCAAGATTTAAAAAGCTCAAGTTAATGACACTATTTGCTCTAAGCAAAGATCATGACAAAAATTCATACATGATCCAAGAATTATTAACAAGTTTCTTTTGTGATTCGATATAACTAAATTACATTATCACGCTTTTCCCTTGGATAACAATTTCTACTTATACGGTGAAGTTAGTTTATCGATCAGGGAAATATTCAAAAACCCGACAAGTAGGCAAATACAATTTGCTGTGTAGAACATTGTGGCTCTTATGCATGTGCATAATGAACAAGCAATATGTAACATGGAGTAAAAGCATTTTACAAGACATAATACCGATATTTTTTAAAGTTATATAAAATTGAATGAGATCATTAATAGCTCTCAAATTTATATTATTGGTTTCATAAAACAAGAAAGAAAGCATTTTTGTAATACTATTTTTAATAAAATTGTGAATTTATACAAATTAAGTATTAAATATTCAAGTGAGTTTTCATTTCGGAATGATACAAAGTTTCTTCACAAATAGGACACTTGTAAGGATCCGACGCGATGAACAGTCCTTCTAAGCAGTAATAACAAAAAACATGGGCGCACCCAGCCCACTTTGGAAATATTGGCACTTGATCGCAATAAGCACAAACTGAATTTTCACTTAATTTACAAGAGAGCACGATGCTCTTTTCCTTTCTTTTACTCGACCATATATTTCTCCAATACTTTTGGATTCTTCTGAAATCGATCATTGGTATGCTAATGGTGAAAAGTTCAATGAGTCCGTGCCAAAGTAATTCTCTGGTCATGTAAGAGTATCCTATAGAACGAGGTTTATTCCTGTTCGATGACCGATTGTATATACCTAAAAACGTCTCAATTATTCTAGGTTGATTACCCGAGCCCAAAAAGCGTAACATCCACAAAAACTTCAACAAGTGCAAGAAATTATCGATTCTCTCGGCGTAATCTTTTATCGCGCTCGTTCGATAGGCAGGCGGCAGTCTTGACGAAATGAAATTTTCATCGACGAGACGCTGCCTCAAGTAAGTCGGCAGAACCAGGGCCAAGAGCCAGAGAATGCTGCTCTTTCGGCCGAGCTCGTCGTACGACAGGCTGAGCAGCTGCTGCCCAAAGGTCGTGCTGTTGGCATTGAGGGAGTAATTCCAGATGAGGCACTTGACGAGCGCGTCGATCTCCGGCTTCCACTCGACGATCTTGCCGGGCGCGAAGTACTTGGTTATCTCGTCGAGCTGGCTGCGCAGGACTTTGTAGATCTCGTGGTCGAGCTGCACCGCGTCGATCTGATTGATCCGCGAAACGAAGGTAGGGTTCGGCATTGCTCATCGAGAACAATCCCGAGATACATTCGAGATCCTATACAGTCGTGGGGCAATAATATTTGCAACGACTCTCATGCTTTGAGGGAGCTTGACAGGTCTGGCGTCTGCTCGATGTTGTTGTAGCGCGATGACAAGCACGATTTAACGTGCTCGGTGCTGCAGTTCTGGAAGCGACGGCTGCGTTTCGCTGGCTGAAACGCCATCTGCCGTGCTGAATTCATAATGCCGATTCTGCCTTACCGATGAATTTTTAAAACTTTAAATGCTTTTTTTTTAATTATTTCGTTCATTTATTCAACATTTTGCAATCAAGCGAAGTGTTTTTTTTATCCAAGAATTGAGAAAAGTGTCAAACTCGCGTAATCGCGTTGAAATTTCAATGTGATCGGCATTTCCGAAACAATTACTCGAAAACGTCGAATCTCTCGCACTTGTCGCGTTCAAAACAAAAGCAGCTAAACGACTGCCCAGCGTTAATATCAACAGCTAATAGACCAACAATGACGTGCTCAAATTTCTCTATAGCTCCTAATATATATTTTGCTCAGCTTCAACGCTTGCGATGTGGAAAAACTTTTTAGCTACCAAATTTATTTTCCAGCCTTACGTTTAACGTCACCATTCATATTTTGAAAGCATATAGTGATAACTTTCATCTCGATGAAGTGACCTGGTAATAAACAAATAAAAAAACCGAAATTCATTCCTTTTAATTTATTTATTTAAATGACTTTGAAAATATAAAACATTTAATTAAAAAATACAGCAAGAAACTCTGTAAAAATGATCACTGTAGTTGTGAGCTAATGCCTGCAGCAGCCAAAAAAATATTATATAAATCCTCGTTCGTCAGATGCTCGTTGATCATGTCACAGCAGAGATTCGGCAGTAGGTAGCCCGACAACTCCATCAGAGCATCCCGTGCCCAGCGACGGAAAAATTTTCTCGACGTTATCTCGCAGAGACGGAGAGCACAAGCCTCTGCGTGCGTTTCAGGGAGATCATTCAATTTTTTTGAACTCACTAACTCGAAGTAATCCCTAGGAGTGAGTTGTTTTTCAGCTTCTTTTGGTTGTAACTGGATCAGGTCGTAGAACGACAGATTCGGCTTCACCATTATCTCTTTTGCTTTGCTCGTGAACTCCTCGTCGTCGCACCAAGGTTTTTCAAGAGCGGACGACTTGTCGAACCACTCGTACTTGGCGAAAAGTTTCATGATGGCCAGGACGCAGCTGTGGTTCAATTCGTATCCTCTCTTCTGAAAACATTCAACGATGCCTAGAGCGCCAGACGCTAGTCTTAATTTCAAAAATTTAGAACCATTCCACCTTCTACTTGAAATACGTTTGTCTATTAAACTCTCGGAGGGAAAAACGAAGCTAGACAAATCAGCACCATTGTTCAAGAGTAAATCAACAACATTCGGTAGAAGACTCGCCACAGCTGATTCCAGTGTTTTTCTATCCTCGTTCTTCGCATCGACGTCCACCAGCTGATTCATTTCTTTAGTGATTTTCAAGAACCTCTCCGCAAAAGCACCATCGTTTAAGGAACTTGAGATTATGAGTTCCATAGAAGTGGGTGAATTTTCGTTTCGCCGACTAGGATCGGCGCCTTCTCTCAGCAGCAATTCGGCCACTTCTCCTCTGTTAAAGTACAAAGCCCTCTGAAGCGGTGAAACACCACGATGGTCTATCATATTGATATCTTGTCCAAGTTCTAGAAATCTTTTGACGGTCTCGATAATGCTAAACTCACAGGCCACATGAAAATGCGTATATCCAACATCGTTGGTGTAATTCATGTCGTATATTTTAAAAAGATCTTGAACCACGCGAACACCATGCCTCAAAAAATCCGCTTTACCAGCATAATGCAATGCTGTATTGCGATGCAACAGTGGCTTACCGTTTTCATCAACTTCGGGCTCGTCCCTGTAACCGGATCTGGCCACAAAGTGGATGAATTCGCCTCCGAAAGTATATTGATAGCCCTCTGATGCTCTATACTCAAGTATATTAAATTTTGATGTTCTACAATAAATTGCAGCATCCAAGAGTAGACGATCAATTTCTTCGGGCCGAAAAATGTCACGGAGATCGGGAATGAGCGCGGTTGCCATATGATCAAAAATCCAAAACTTAAGGGCAAAGAGAAGGTCCATTCGCTCTTGATAGATCTCCCAATTGACATTTTCTCGTAATTTCTTGGATCTTTCTACGAAAATGTTTGGGGATGATTCGACAAGATTGATGAAATCTTGCGTGCTCAACCTATCGTGCGTTACGTTACGAGACATCACACACAATCACTTGTAATTTGATATAATTAAACTTTTGCCGTTTTTTCACGAAAATTACTTTGCACAGTCTATGAATATTTCTCCTATGTTCACGTTGCGACGTCGCAGCCTATACCGACTTTATTCGACCCAAGCGATCTATCCACTGCTAAAAGATTTTATATAATTTGTAGAAAAAGTTAATACAGTCAAAACTATGCATATACTCGAAGATAAATGTATGAATAAAACTTCCGTAATTGAATATTAGTAGTGAAAACAATAGAAGGTATTCTTAAAATGAATCTATATTTAACTCCTGGCGGGGTCCACTCATTTACGGGATGGCGCTTAACGCTGCGTAGCCACCAAGTGGCTATCGTGGAAAGTAAGAGTTCGAAGATGCATTCGAAAAATACTCGTAAATTTAACAAGTGGTCTTTATTCTCATTGAGTTCAATATATTACTCAATTGTGATTTGAATTGAAATTGACATGGCTTTGAACTTTGTTTTGAATATTCAAGCTCTTTTTTAATCTTCGTGTATAAGATAATAAAAAAATTAAGTTTATCATATGAATTTCAAAAAACCTTCACATGAATTATCAATTAATCGTATTGTTTTTGAAATTTATGTACAAATATAAATTAAAAGGGCCTTAAAAATAAGAATATTTTTAACAATATACGCATTCTATATTCTGTGTTCTATGTGGAGAGTAAAAAACACATGGCTAAAGCTATAAGAGATACAAATAGCTTGAGCTGTGCACAGTAACCGCTAGAAAGCGTAAAACCAACGTAGTAGATCGTAATAATATAACCTCTGCGACAGTAATGATTATACCACATGGCTAGGCATACGCAACACCTGGACTTTATATAACTAATATATAATATTGAATTGACACGTTACCCAAATGTATTTTCATCAATATAATTTTTTATGAGGAAGCTCTTTGCCAAGAAATTGTTTAAATAATTTTAGACATCTACTTGGTAATATGTAAATTCGTACTCGGCAGTCAATTTTACTTAATATTAATTATGTATGAACCCAAAGTAAAAATTTTTTCTAGCATTTAGAAGCTGAGGGCTTTATAGTACCTTAGTAAATACCATTTTTATTTTACTATAACGATTTTTATGTGCAACTATTTTTATAGCGAAGCTGCAATTAAGATGTGAATATTCTACTGGTCAAAACCGAGTACCTTAGTTCTGAAAGATGACCCTCATATAATTAGCGTTGCCACGCCGCAGCAAGAACAACTGTTGGAAGTGAGATACCATATATTATCATAAATTATAAGTGATATTGTTTGTGTGTGTGTGTGTGCTGAAAACAATGCCATGATGTTTTCAAACTGTGCAAAGGTTTTTAAGATTACGAGAGAAAGTTAATTGGGAGGTCAAAGATGAGCGAATTGAACTTCTTCGTGAACTTGGCGAGTATATCAGGGAATGGCAAATTCAATCTCTACCAGATGTTGGATACGTTTTTCGGCCCGAAGAAATCGATCTTCTTTTCTCGGATTCCTTAATTCGCCCCGATGGAGTGGAATTCATCGATTTTGTAGTTCGCAAGGGCTACACAGACGAGCCCAAACGGGATGAAGACGGCAAGCCACTGCTGCGTCGCACCACACCACTGCATCGTGTGCTCAGATACAACATCAGCGGAAGGGAGGAGAAAATCCGTCAGCTTTTTAAAATTTATAATAAATTTGACATGAACTACGCCGATGATTCCGGCCTGACGCATTTTCATGTAGCCTGTTTTTTGGGATTTCAAGACATCATCACTGAATTTCTAGAGGTCGGGCAAGATCCCAATTGCATCTGGCAAGAAACAGGTGAATCGGGGTTGCACTTGATTCTGGAAGAAAGCGGTAGCCAAGACCTGGTTGAATTACTGCTGAAACACGATGCTAATCCGAATCATGCCAATTATGTACAGGGTATGACGCCTCTGCATCTTATTTGCTATAAGTACAGCTACAACATTGATTTGTTCAATATGGTATTCGAACTCAGCCACGACAAATATCAGCCAGTACAGGTCGACGCCCAAGACACGTTAGGTAATACACCATTGCACTGTGCTGCATATAGATGCTGCAAAAACATGATAGAATTACTGCTTAGAAAGGACGCGAATCCGAATCTTGCCAATGTAGAGGGTATGACGCCTCTGCATCTTATTCGCGTGAAAAACAACGGTGACGAAGACTCGGTGAATATGTTATTCGAGCTCAGCAACGGAAAATATCAACCAGTACAGGTCGACGTCCAAGACAAGTTAGGTAATACACCATTACACTATGCTGCATATGAATTCTGCGAAAACTTGATGGAATTACTGCTTAGAAAAGACGCGAATCCGAATCTTGCAAATGTAGAGGGTCTGACGCCTCTGCATATTGTTTGCATAGGTAACAGCAACAATATTGATTTAGTCAATATGTTATTTGAGCTCAGCAACGAGAAATATCAACCAGTACAGGTCGACGTCCAAGACAAGTTAGGTAATACACCATTACACTATGCTGCATATGAATTCTGCGAAAACTTGATGGAATTACTGCTTAGAAAAGACGCGAATCCGAATCTTGCAAATGTAGAGGGTCTGACGCCTCTGCATATTGTTTGCATAGGTAACAGCAACAATATTGATTTAGTCAATATGTTATTTGAGCTCAGCAACGAGAAATATCAACCAGTACAGGTCGACGTCCAAGACAAGTTAGGTAATACACCATTACACTATGCTGCATATGAATTCTGCGAAAACTTGATGGAATTACTGCTTAGAAAAGACGCGAATCCGAATCTTGCAAATGTAGAGGGTCTGACGCCTCTGCATATTGTTTGCATAGGTAACAGCAACAATATTGATTTAGTCAATATGTTATTTGAGCTCAGCAACGAGAAATATCAACCAGTACAGGTCGACGTCCAAGACAAGTTAGGTAATACACCATTACACTATGCTGCATATGAATTCTGCGAAAACTTGATGGAATTACTGCTTAGAAAAGACGCGAATCCGAATCTTGCAAATGTAGAGGGTCTGACGCCTCTGCATATTGTTTGCATAGGTAACAGCAACAATATTGATTTAGTCAATATGTTATTTGAGCTCAGCAACGAGAAATATCAACCAGTACAGGTCGACGTCCAAGACAAGTTAGGTAATACACCATTACACTATGCTGCATATGAATTCTGCGAAAACTTGATGGAATTACTGCTTAGAAAAGACGCGAATCCGAATCTTGCAAATGTAGAGGGTCTGACGCCTCTGCATATTGTTTGCATAGGTAACAGCAACAATATTGATTTAGTCAATATGTTATTTGAGCTCAGCAACGAGAAATATCAACCAGTACAGGTCGACGTCCAAGACAAGTTAGGTAATACACCATTACACTATGCTGCATATGAATTCTGCGAAAACTTGATGGAATTACTGCTTAGAAAAGACGCGAATCCGAATCTTGCAAATGTAGAGGGTCTGACGCCTCTGCATATTGTTTGCATAGGTAACAGCAACAATATTGATTTAGTCAATATGTTATTTGAGCTCAGCAACGAGAAATATCAACCAGTACAGGTCGACGTCCAAGACAAGTTAGGTAATACACCATTACACTATGCTGCATATGAATACTGCGAANTATTATGCATCTGGGGTGAATGTGCCCGGCCATGGTCAAATTTTCAAATATTCAAGTTATTTTTAATAAATAGAAATATATGCAAAATTTTGAGGCAATAAAATATTTTTTTGATTTTATAAATGTTACTGTTTCAGAAAAAATTCTTGATACCCTTGAAAATTATTAAATCTTTTTCGTTGCTTAAATTATAATCGACTCGGTCGAAAATTGGTATATTCGATAAAATTATCCATCCAGTTTTCGACTACCTGCATTAAACCTTGATAATTATTATTAAAAAGTTTTTTATTCAATTTGCAAATTGACAATAGGTTCCTCATGCACTTCTATAAACACGTATGTTTATTTATTATGCTATTAGACGTTAGAAATAAAAATTTAACAGAATACCAAACTCACGGTCTTTGACAGCTTAGTGAGGTGATCGAAATATGGACGAGTAGTATTTTTTTTTTGCTTTAATTATATTTTTAAAATATCACCAGCACTTTGGCCAAGTATATGTACTCATTCGAAAGGTTACTTTTTTTCAATCAAACGGTATACTTAGAAAAATTTTTAAACGCCGCACACAAGCTCTGTAAATGAGTAAAGAAACATTTATTCTTAACTGTCCGAAATATGGCGTATTCACCCTAAATAACGATATTTCATAATGTTTCATATTTTCCATTCAACATATTTTTTTCACTTTCGAATAGAAAAATGAAAAATTAATATTGACTTTTTTTATTGACAAGCACAACATTAGAAGATCCCCAATCAATATCAAAGTCATCTATACATAAATTTAAATCATAATTAAGTACATCTTATTAATAGCTACTCATGCTGCACTTTGTCACGTAGCAAGCGAGTTTGATTATCGTATTACAAACGAGTTCGTGGAATTAGGCTGGATTTTTTGAACCTTCTAATCTTATGGAAATTTTTGATGACTCATAATTCATTTTGTTACGTAACTTGTGAGCGTACTTACATTATCTCTCTCTAGCTACGCTCGGGTGAAAACAACTCCTGGACGAGTCAACTTCTTCGCGCACTTGTTACAAAATATACTATTTTCAGATGATTCGAGGTCTAAAATCAGAAAAAAAAACCCGTATTTTTGGAAGGAAATCATCTTTTAAGTTACCTGAAAAGGGATGTAGAAAATTTTTACAGATGATGGTGTACTTATCAATCAAAGAATCAAAAACTTATTTTTTAACGTCTTTTATTTGAATTACTATATTTAAAATATCCACATTTAAAAAGTATTGTCAACAAGCTTATATATCGTGCCAGAGGCATTTCGTCCAAATTCGCCAAACAAACGCGATGCAAGTCTTTGTTCTTCAGATTCTCGAGGAGCCTTTCGCAGGAGAGATCGGAATAGTCGTCGCCTTTCAACTCCAAAAACGCATCCAGTGCCCAGCGCAGAAAAAATCCTCTCGTCAATTTTTCGCACAGACTCAGAAGGCAAGCCTTTCTGGATAGTACGGAGAAATTATACAATCTGTCCGAGTGCGCTAACTCGAAGTAGTCCATATAAGTGAGTCGTTTCTCCAGCTCTTCTTCTCGTAACCGGACAACGTCGCAGAGTGAAAGGTCCGGCTTCAGCATTATTTTTTTCGCATCGACGGCGAACTGCACGTCGTCGTACCAAGATTGTTCCAGATCCACCGACAGGCACATTTTTTCCCTGGTCAATAGTTTCATGATCGTCAAGGCATTGCTCCGGCTCAATTTGTAGCCTCTCCTCTCCAGGCGTTCGACGCAACTGAGAACACCCGAGGCCAGTCTCAATTTCGAATTATCCTCATGCAGCCTGCAGAGCCTTAGTCTCTCGGTGAAGTGAGCGAGCGTAGGAAAAACGAAGCACGACAGGCCGGCGCCTCGATCCAGGAGTATATCCACCAGGTCTGGGAAGATATTCGCCACAACCACTTCCAGGGGCGTTCGCCCCTCCTCGTCGCCATCGTCGAGCTGCAACTTCCGTCCGACGTCGTCGCAGATCTTGAACAACGTCTTGGCCAAACTTTCGTCTTCCTTTCGTAGGCAGAGGTGCAGAGCAGTAAGTCCATCTTGGTTGATTTCGTTGGGATCGGCGCCACGTCTCAACAGATACTCGGCTGCCGTCTCGTTGCCGCGCGAGCGCATTAAAGCCAAGTGCAGCGGCGTGTTGCCTAGCTTGTCTCGTGCATCGACCAGAATCTTCCGATCCAATTCGTCGTTGACTGAAAAGAACTCGTCTATGAAGCTGTATTCGTCGTTGATCTTGCAAATCATATGCAAGGGTGTCCTTCCATCCATGTTAGTCGAGTTCGAATTGGCTCCGGCTCTCAGCAGCGCTGCCACTACCTGTTTGTTGTTCCCCAAGGGAGCCAAATGCAGCGGTCCATCTCCCGTGCCTGGTACGAGGCAATCGGGATCTTGATCGGCCTCGAGGAACTTGACGACGACGTCGGCCTGTCCACTCTCGCAGGCTATGTGGAAATGCGTGTATCCAAACTCGTCGGTGTAGTTGACGTCGAAACGATCGTAAATCTTAAACAGCTCACGGATCACGATATTTCTGTTGACGAACAAGTGTCTGGCGGCCTGATGTATCGCTGTGGTTCGATGCTGGAGCGGCTCCCCGTCTATACCGAGTCCGAGCTGGTCCCTGTAGCCGCTTCGAGCCACGAACTCGATGATTATCTGGCCGGGATAGTTGTACTCGCGGCCGCTGGTGAAATTGACGCACTCCACGAGAAGACGCTCGATTTCTTGGGCCTGGAGGATGCCGCGGAGATGCGGAAGCGGCCCGTCCCAATCGCTGATTAACGAGTACAGTTGCTGGACGTCGTATCGCTCCTTCTTCAAGCGGCGGATCCAGTTGGGTTTTTTCAGCAACAAACTCTTCAAACTCTCGAATTGTTCTCGTTGGAAATCCGCCGCTGCTGCTTCAGGCTCGAAATCGTTCACGACAAACTCGCTGCTTCCGCTCTCGTAGTAGAACATCTCGTGGGATTCGTAGTCGGACTCGAACGTCATTTTGTCGCTATCAAAATTGTTGTACACTTTATTTCACTGAAATCACTTGCTGCAATCTAGGCGGTCTCGCTGAGTTGTTCACACGTCGGTGGCTGTACGGGGTACTGACTCCAGATCTGCATTCGCATGCACCGAGATGCTTTGGGGAACGGGATCGTCTAGACGCCCTCTAGCGGAACACTTACTACGAGGATGCGCAGACAACAGTAATGTGTACTTTACTTGGAAATGCGCATTCGTAAGTGGCAATGGTTGACTAAGCACCGCCCAGAGTGGATTTCCCAAAAGAGAAATTTATGAGAAGGTGGAGAGAGAAAGTAACGAACGAATCCACGAGATGTGCGAACATGTGTTGGGTTAGTTACTCCTTACGTACTTGAATTTTTTCAGTTTCACTGTGGTCTGTAACGTACGCGGCTTATGGTTAAGCATGTATTTGAGAGAAAGTAGATTCGATTTTTCGAACTAGTCAGCCTCCAACACGTGCGTTGCGCAGTGAGAATACGATACTGCGCTTTGGCTTTTGGGCTCGAGTACGCTTACCCCCTCCCTTGCTTCGGCCGCTCACTGTAAGGAGAAATAGGCTGCAAGTGTATGGAAACGTAATATATTCGTCCAGTTTATAGGTAGCACAGCTAATATCTCGACATTATTGTCTGAGACAAGGTCCAGTACGAATCGTAATATTAACACCGCTTAGAGTCGACAGTTTAATAGTGATCATTGCGCTACCGATAAAATCGTTAGTCGAAGAAACGCGAATCAATCACCGAGTTATTGTATAATCAGTTAAACCTACGATCTTATTAGCTTTTTTTTTGGCAAAATGCAGTACCAGCACCAGCAGCACGAAATAGCAGATTTTAATGTTTTAAAAAAAAAGCTTGATGACATTTTTGAAAAAAAAACGCATTCCTGTGAAAAGCCGAAAAAAGTTTTGAAAAAAGTTAGCTTTTCTCAAGAGCAACCACAAATAAAATATGTTTTCAATTCCGAGAATGAATCTAGTGTTGAATCTGAAAGTCAGGAACAGTTGCAAAGGCAAATGCAGGAGTTGCAGCTGCAGCATATCAATCAGAGACAACACCAGCAACGGCAACAATTGCAAAGTCTACATCAACTTGACCTTCTACATTTGGAGTCGTTCCCTACGAAAAATGAACGACTTAAATCACAAAGTGTGGAGGTATTGCAGGTAAGAATGCAGAAACTACAGCTGAAACAAATGATGCAAAAACAAAGCCAGTGCACACGAGAATTACAGAGCCAACATCAACTCGTGCTTTCACAATTAAATTTTTTAACTTCACTTGTGCAAAATAATCAATAATGAATCAAATATTGTATTAAATTGTATGTGAAGGTGGTCAAACTTGACATCACGCTTAGCTTTAATTTTCGTCGTTGGCTTGGCCAATGGTCCATCGAACAACACGAAACCACATAGAACCAATGGAAATTCTCCGAATAAAAACCTTTGAAAATTGGCACATAAATCTCGCCACAATTATCGACGTGCTAGCTAAGAATAGTATGAGCCAGGTAGTACCTGCAGCTGCTCCGAGTGATTATACGAATGAATGCTGGGCCATTTCTATAAACGGAATGTGCCCTTGAATGTGCAAAATTACTCGAGAGCTCCTGCTACATCCCTCATCCATCAACTAAGCTCTTGATATAAATTAGCGGGGACGGATTTTGATTGCGGCGAAGATTTTTGTACAGTTTCCAAAAGTTTTTTTCAAACGAATGAGAGCCGATGAGTTTCCGTTAAAAGTGTATTCATGCAAATAGAAGAAACAAATTTTAAAAATAAAAAATGTATGATAAATAACACAAAAACATGTCATGAAATTATTTATCAACCTTCCCGTTTTTTCACATAAACAAAATTAAACATGGTTAAATATGCTTAATCAGTATGAAATTATAACCATTGAATAATAATAATCGAACCACACGGATACACGAGTCAAGGTAAGAGTAAGTAAGTATATAAGAAACACATACTGGCCACGATTACAAAAAAAACTCTCCGAGGCGGGCCGAAATGTAACGGTGCCGTCGTGGGTGCAGTTGCACCATCATTACACACCCGAAAAAGGGGTGTATACACCAGCAACAGCAGCAGCAGCAGCAGCAGCAGCAAGGGTGGTGGAGCTCGTGAGTGCGCTCACGCAATATCTCAATGCTCTGAGTCTCTCTCTCTCTCTTTCTCAGTCATTCCGAAAGAAAGCAAGAGAGTCCTTCGGGCTGCCACGTGTGCGATGGTAGTGTGCGATGTATGCAAAGTGTAAGATGGTGCGATAGCGTCTTTATCAAAGTTAGTCTTGTTTTTATAGTTGGTATTCATTGCGAAGTTGATAAGAGATTCTGATCATGTCTCGGTAATATCGGATTTCAGAAGAGCCAATTGCTTTTCGTAAGACGAAAAAGTCTCGGAATAATGGATGTCGGATCTTCCGATTGTCTTAGCTGACAAGCTTCTTTCGATATTTTATACTGCTAGACAAAGTGCGATATAATATTACTTTATAATAAACACACCTGGACACCGCACACGTGCAAAGCACTCCAAAGAAAAAACAATTAATTCATCGGACATGGTGTGGCTGGGTTTTTTCAAATTTTCTAATCTTATGAAAAATTAGATGACTTATGATTCATTTCGTCACGTAGCTAGTGTGTCTTATTACATTATCTCTCGTTTTTTACTTTCTAATGGGATTTTTTGATGACTCATGCTGCACTTTGTCACGTAGTAAGCGAGTTTGATTATCGTATTACAAACGAGTTCGTGGAATTAGGCTGGAGTTTTTGAACCTTCTAATCTTATGGAAATTTTTGATGACTCATTATTCATTTGGTCACGTAGCAAGCGAGTCTAATTATCGTATTATACACGAGTTCGTGGAATTCATTTTGTTACGTAGCTTGTGAGCGTACTTACATTATCTCTCGTTTTGCTTCCTCATAGAGGAAGCTCTGTGATAGGCTCGAAAGCGAGATTTTGAACCAGACCTCGCAGGACAATTTGATTTATACATTTGGAAACTACATTGAATTACCAACAAATGTCTGTATGTATGTGATGGTCCTGATGGTCGTGATCTACTGGTACTTAGGACACTAGACGGTGAATCAAAATTTAAAAATACGAATTTTCACGTTAATAACCGATGCCTTTTGTTAATATTATTTTTTATGAGGAAGCTCTTTGCCAATAAATTTGCAGCGGTTTTTTTAATTAGTATCATTAGAAGCAATCGGATTTTCCCATTTAGATTTTTTTTTTACTTCTAGTATATGTTATTGTAAGCGAATTAAAGATATGAAAATTTAAGTGGAAATTGCCATATGGGTAGCTAATGTATCATTGACATGCCCATTTTTCTTGTTAAACTATAAAATAATACTTATATTTTACTTATATATTACATAATCAACAATTCTACTCATTTTAAAATGCTAGTTATAGACGCGCATTGCCCCGGGGTTCTGTTGCTATGTCCATAAAAATTATTATTTTCTATTTCAATAAGAGTCAACAGTTTGTTAGCAAATCGGAAACCGTTTTTTCTTCGTCCTTCTTTTCTCAATGTAATTTTTTTCGTGAATAAGTGAAAAAAAATTCATTTATCATTTTAAAAATTTTAAAATCATTTTAAAAATTTCGGCTGGCTACTGCCCTGGTAACTTTCGCAGTGTATACTAAAATATATGAGCAATTCTCTAAATGAAACGCATTTTTGGAGGTAGAATCGCGTCAAATNACGAAGAAAAATGAAATTAAAAATAATTGACTTCATTTTTTTTTTTTGATCGAACAGGTCAGCCAACGCACGCACAAGTGCGTACCTTCGAGTAACAGCACAGCCACCGCCACTGGCAGTGGCAATGCCGATTCCTCGGCTCGAGCTGCTGCGACGGCGACGTTTCAATCGGAAGGCGACAACGCGACCGTCTATCCGGACGTCAATCCCAACAACAACAACAGCAACAGCAGCAGTGGCAGTAATTTCTTGCTCTTAGCCAGCGGCGGCAAGGAGCAGGCGCTGAAACGAAAACTCGAGGCCGAGATCGAGAACGAGGACGGCAGCTCGACGTTGCACCAGCAGCAGCATCAGAACAACTCCAACGACGATTTCGCCAATCTGTGCTGGGCCACAACCACCAACACTACCAAGAGTAGGGACGAGCCCAAGGACAACGAGATAACCATACTGGCTGTGATAAACGACAAACATCAGACGACGACGATGACAGTCTGGCCCGGCAAGAAGATGCCGGACTCGCCGAGCACCGACGACAGCCTCATGAAGGAGCTGGACAAGGTCAGCGAGGATTACCGTAGCGGCGTCTGGTCGTCCCTGACGCAGGCGCAGGCGGTGCAGTCCTCGCCCTCCAGCGAGATGATGATGATGAGATCGCTGAGCCTCGCCGAGGTCACCGGCAGCATCGCCAACAACGACAACAAGAGCGGCCGCCAAGACTGCTGCGACGACTACTTCGCGCCTTTGGCCGATCATCCCAACGCCGTGGCTGTGGTCGAGCTGCAGCAGCAGCAGCAACGGGACAACGATGACACATCGATGACGACGACGACGACGACGTCGGTCGAGGTGTCGATGATGAACGACGACAATGAGACTGCGAGGGGAAGTTTGTCGACCCTTCAGACCATCAACGAGGACTCGCTGAAGGAGCTGCTGAACAGTATAGCCGATAAATGAAGCTGAAAAAATTTTTTCTTCTATTTACCCCGGATTTTTTTCTTCTTTCTCTTCATTATGTAAAACGATTGTGATACCGAGATTTTTAGATTTGTAGATACAGGCAGAGAGGGAGAGAGCTTTTTTGTATAATATACCACNCGCTCGATGATTCTCGTGGACGGCGGCGGTGGCAGCAGCCGCTCTAACGACGATTTCGCTAATTTGTGCTGGGCCACAACCACCAACACTACCAAGAGTAGGGACGAGCCCAAGGACAACGAGATAACCATACTTGCTGTGATAAACGACAAACAGCAAACAAAGACGACAGTCTGGCCCGGCAAGAAGATGCCGGACTCGCCGAGCACCGACGACAGCCTCATGAAGGAGCTGGACAAGGTCAGCGAGGATTACCGTAGCGGTGTGTGGTCGTCCCTGACCGGAGGCGCAGGCGGTGCAGTCCTCGCCCTCGAGCGAGATGATGATGAGATCGCTGAGCCTCGCCGAGGTCACCAGCAGCATCGCCAACAACGACAACAAGAGCGGCCAAGACTGCTGCGACGACTACTTCGCGCCCTTGGCCGATCATCCCAACGCCGTGGCTGTGGTCGAGCTGCAGCAGCAGCAACGGGACAATGATGCCACATCGATGACGACGACGACGACTAACATAAGGGGCTGAGATAATAAATTTTTTTTTATCTCATGCATGATTGTGTTTGCTTATCAATATAGTAAAAGATCCAAACTCGTTTTATAAAAAAAAATATTTATTAACAATCCAAAATTCCATAACACTAAACATAAATTAAATATTATACATCATATGACTATTACTTTCTTCGCTTTGCGCTCGACTTTCTACGCGAGTTTTTTCTCTTCTTTGGAGGCGCGTTTTTACGCTCAGCCGCCACGCAAATGTTCCACAAGTCCTGATTCGAAAATGACGACTTGGCGAGGATCAGCTCGCAACAATCCCTCGGCACCAAGTAAAGTATCAAATCCCAGAAAGGATCAATGGTCCAGCGCCGGAAAAAACGTTTCGCCAGTTTCTCGCACACATGGTTGCTGCAGGCCCTGTAATACTTCACGGGCACTTGATCGTAGAGCCGATTCGCCCAGACGAATTTGTGGTAATCCTCTAAGGATAGTCGCTTGGCCGCCTGGTCGGCTCCCATGAGAATCAGGTCGTGCAGCGTAAGGTCCGGAAGCAGCTTCACTTCCGTCGTTGTATCCGCCAACTCTTGGTCCTCGGCGAGACATTTTTCCAAATCAATCGTCGATTTGTCAAACAGTCCGTGTCTCGCGAACAGTTTCATGACCATCTTCGCCTCGGCCTGCTCCAGAACGTATCCTCCTTTTTTCAAGAGCTCCAGGGTCAGCNGAGCCCACTGCCCTGGATGTGATTGTTATTGTGATGATTTTTACATTTTATACACTTTTTTACTTTTTATTACAGTTTACAACATTATTATGCACTTTATTTAAAAAAAAAATTACCGCTGGGAAATTCTGTCGTCTAATCGTATTTAGTTACATTTTCGATCTGTTCATAGTTGGATTTAACATAAGGTGTTGAGATAATGAATCTTTTTATGTCATGCATGATCATGTGCTTATCAATGTAGTAAAAGATCCAAACTTGTTTTATAAAAAATATATTTATTAACAATCCAAAATTCCATAACACTAAACATAAATTAAATATTATACATCATATGACTAGTACTTTCTTCGCTTTGCGCTCGACTTTCTACTTGAGTTTTTTCTCTTCTTTGGAGGCGCGTTTTTACGCGCAGCCGCCACGCAAATGTTCCACAAGTCCTGATTCGAAAATGACGGCTTGGCGAGGATCAGCTCGCAACAATCCCTTGGCACCGAGTAATGTATCAAATCCCAGAAAGGATCAATGGTCCAGCGCCGGAAAAAACGTTTCGCCAGTTTCTCGCACACATGTTTGCTGCAGGCCCTGTAATACTTCTCGGGCACTTGACCGTAGAGCCGGTTCGCCCAGACGAATTTGTGGTAATCCTCTAAGGATAGTCGCTTGGCCGCCTGGTCGGCTCCCATGAGGATCAGGTCGTGCAGCGTAAGGTCCGGAAGCAGCTTCAATTCCGTCGTTGTATCCGCCAACTCTTGGTCCTCGGCGAGACATTTTTCCAAATCAATCGCCGATTTCTCAAACAGTCCGCGTCTCGCGAACAGTTTCATGACCATCTTCGCCTCGGCCTGCTCCAGAACGTATCCTTCTTTTTTCAAGAGCTCCAGGGTGAGCAGAGCATTTGCCGCTACTATCGGTCCAAATCCCGGACCCTTGTAGCGTTCCAACTTCGTGGCGAAATATCTCGAGGTGGGAAAGACGAATTTGGACATGTCGGCGCCATGCTTGAGAAGAGCATAGACCGCACGAGGCTGGAGATAAGCCACGGCCCACTGTAGCGGCGTACGACCGTAATTGTCCTCCACGTCGAGGTTCACCTTCTTATTCATCTTCTTAGCGGCCTCAAGGAATATGTACATCAAGTTGTCGTCCCGTTCGACGTCGCAGATGCAGTGCATCGGCGTCATTCCCTCGTCGTTGACGACGTTCGGATCGGCGTTGAATTGGAGCAGCGTCTCGGCCGCCAGAATATCGGCGCACTTGAGGGCCAGATGCATCGGCGTGTCGCGCCTCTTGTCGCGTGGCTGATTCCACACCTTCAGCCCCAGCTCCTTGCAGAGCTTGAAGTATTTCCCCACCAAGTTTTCCTCTTGTTTGCTTCGACAAATGACGTGCAGAGGCGTCGATCCGTCCTCATCGACGGCGTTTGGATCGGCGCCGTTCGTCAGTAGCAGCTTGGCCATCTCCATTTTGTTCATGCCGTGATCCAAGGTGATGTGTAGTGGCGAACCGCCAACTTCGGCCACCAACTTGGCGCTCTCGTCTCCGTGCTCGATGAATTTTTTCACGACGTCGACCAGTCCCGCCATGCAGGCCACGTGGTAATGCGAAGGTAAACACAGAGTGGGGTAGTTCGAATCGAAGTTGTCGTAGATTTTGAAGAGCTCGCGTACCATCCAGTCCCAGTCGGGGCGCCATCGACTGGACAACACGTGCAGCGGCGTCCTATGGTGCAGGTCGCGATGCGGTGGGGCCTTGAACCCGGTGCGTATCACGAACTCGACGAAGACTTTGCCTATGTCCGCCGGATCGCACCGGATCATTCTGAATTGCACTGCGTCGGAGAGAAGAAGCTCGAGCTCCTCCACTGAAAAGACTTCACGGAGATCCGGAAGCTGCGAGCTCCAGTTGTTGATCAGCGGCTCGATTTGACGGAGAAATTTTAATCGTCGATTGTCGTCTTTGTAATCCACCTTTTCGTGCATGCCCTTCAGTATTTTGAGTCTCTCGTGCTGTTTGAGCTCGCGCAGCTTCTCGTCGATAAAGATCCACGACATTTTTGCAACTACTCACAAACACACGCAACACAAAAACACAAAGTCACTTGTAATATGAAGTATTACGTTTTTTCACTGGGTTCAATCCGACGCGATGTTCGGAGCTCTTAACGCCACGAGGTCTGAACGTATAGTAACTATAGTAAAAATCGTAGAGAATGACTGGGATCATCTGATCTCACTGCTTTTGAAAGTGAATTAGAAAGTAAGACATATGCCAGAGCACATGGCGAGGTATAGGCCATGCCCCAACTTCGCTGGACTGACACTATTTCCCTAATTGTACGCACAAACACACATCTATAGTCGTTTAACGGAACGGCTTGTATAGGCATGCATATGCGTGAGAGATAGATGCATACAGATGCATGATGTTACTGACAGACTCGTGTTGTAAATCAAGTTTTGAATTCCACTTAGTTTTAACAATTTTCATTGCTTAAAAAATTAACAATATTTATCAATAATTGAACTATCCATTCTTAGTCATTGCAACGTCTGTATCTGTTACATCGATCACTGCGTCTGTCTGTCTGTCTCTCTCTCTCTCTAGCACATGCCTAGTACATTTCGTTCAATCAAACGCCGGAAATGATATTAGAAAGTTTTAATCGTCACAATAAAAGTAGCTAACAAAATTTTTCGAGCATTTTGAAACAGGGGAAATTTTTATGGAATTTTTGAATCACTACTTCAAAAAAAAAATAACTTATATTCATATAAAACATAACTCATTTTTACTCGAAAACTACTGAATTTAGAGAAAAAGGGCAAAAAACCAAAGTTTGAAAAGGAGTTCAACAACTCCATAAAAATTCTCTGAGATACCTTGATAGTCGTGATCACCCCTGATCATATTTACATCGTGATTCCCTAACGGTAACATTGTGAAAAAAAATCAAAAACTTGATTTTTTGCAATAAATTTTAGGTTTTTTCTATTAACAGAAAATAGAGGAAATTGTCGATTCTTGTCACATGACACCAAGTTTTCTTGTATATAATACAATTTGTGAGATAACACGTCCAATGAGAAATGTGATACAAAAAAAAAACCATTTTATAACAAATTTTACTACGTTATATAGATAAATAACTATCCTAGCTTGCCCAACTGTGTGTTTAATGTAATGAAAAATTATCCCATCATTGCGCCTNTTTAAAACTTCATCATGCCCTATAATTTTTTTGCAAGGTCACTCGAAAAAATTTAGTGAAGATCTGTGATGTGGAGATGAAAGGCTCTGCTTGTAGGTGAGTTTTTGATTGTATAGTCGAATTTTTCATTGGGGAAGATAGTAAAACAAGCGGACAAAACTATTAGAGATAAAAGTGTCAGCTATATGTACAATAATATATTATATCTATCGCGTCAAGAGTGAGAGATAAAGAGGGATATATACGACGCTACGTCAAATGTTTCAATTGAACTGCTTTCACTTATACAACTTGTATCGAGTGTGACTGAATTGTATCTATTCTACACCTGCTACCACAACAACTCCAGATACCTCTCTTTTTTCCTTGGCTCATGAGTATACATGTTTTTGGATTTCTAACGGTCGATGCTGACGTCGCGTGGTAAGTCGTAATGGTCGCAGCTATCGAAGACATCTAATTAAGTTAGAAGTGAAAGTAACCAAACGTAATATGTTGATTGAATCCTAAAAAGATTCGTGTAATCGACTTTTTTTTTAGTATTTGAACTTATTTAATTGCAGTATCGTAGCATTTTTTTTATTAATTATGATTTAGATTCATGTGTAGATGACTTTGATATTGATTGGGGATCTTCTAATGTTGTGTTTGTCAATTAAAAAGGTCAATATTAATTTTTTATTTTTCTATTCGAAAGTAAAAAAAATATGTTGAATGGAAAATATGAAACATTATGAAATATCGTTATTTAAGGTGAATACGCCATATTTCGGACAGTTAAGAATAAATGTTTCTTTACTCATTTACAGAGCTTGTGTGCGGCATTTAAAAATTTTTCTAAGAATACCGTTTGATTGAAAAAAAGTAACCTTTCGAATGAGTACATGTACTTGGCCAAAATGCTGGTGATATTTTAGAAATATAATTAAAGCAAAAAAAAAAAATACTAATCGTCCATATTTTGATCACCAAACTAAGCTGTCAAAGACCGTGAGTTTGGTATTCTGTTAAATTTTTATTTTTAACGTCTAATAGCATAATAAATAAACATACGTGTCTAGAAGTGCATGAGGAACCTATTGTCAATTTTCAAATTGAATAAAAAACTTTTTAATAATAATTATCAAAGTTTAATGCAGGTAGTCGAAAACTGGATGGATAATTTTATCGAATATACCAATTTNTAGGCAGAGGTGCAGAGCAGTAAGTCCATCTTGGTTGATCTCGTTGGGGTCAGCGCCACGTCTCAACAGATACTCGGCTGCCGTCTCGTTGCCGCGCGAGCGCATGAAAGCCAAGTGTAGCGGCGTGTTGCCTAGCTTGTCTCGTGCATCGACCAGAATCTTCCGATCCAATTCGTCGTTGACTGAAAAGAACTCGTCTATGAAGCTGTATTCGTCGTTGATCTTGCAAATCATATGCAAGGGTGTCCTTCCATCCATGTTAGTCGAGTTCGAATTGGCTCCGGCCCTCAGCAGCGCTGCCACTACCTGTTTGTTGTTCCCCAAGGGAGCCAAATGCAGCGGCCGATCTCCCGTGCCTGGTACGAGGCAATCGGGATCTTGATCAGCCTCGAGGAACTTGACGACGACGTCGGCCTGTCCACTCTCGCAGGCAATGTGGAAATGCGTATATCCAAACTCGTCGGTGTAGTTGACGTCGAAACGAACGTAAATCTTAAACAGCTCACGGATCACGATATTTCTGTTGACGAACAAGTGTCTGGCGGCCTGATGTATCGCTGTGGTTCGATGCTGGAGCGGCTCACCGTCTATACCGAGTCCGGGCTGGTCCCTGTAGCCGCTTCGAGCCACGAACTCGATGATTATCTGGCCGGGATAGTTGTACTCGCGGCCGCTGGTGAAATTGACGCACTCCACGAGAAGACGCTCGATTTCTTCGGCCTGCAGGATGCCGCGGAGATGCGGAAGCGGCCCGTCCCAATCGCTGATCAACGAGTACAGTTGCTGGACGTCGTATCGCTCCTTCTTCAAGCGACGGATCCAGTTGGGTTTTTTGAGCAACAAACTCTTCAAACTCTCGAATTGTTCTCGTTGGAAATCCGCCGCTGCTGCTTCAGGCTCGAAATCGTTCACGACAAACTCGCTGCTTCCGCTCTCGTAGTAGAACATCTCGTGGGATTCGTAGTCGGACTCGGACGTCATTTTGTCGCTATCAAAATTGCTGTACACTTTATTTCACTGAAATCACTTGCTGCGATCTAGGCGGTCTCGCTGAGTTGTTCACACGTCGGTGGCTGTACGGGGTACTGACTCCAGATCTGCATTCGCATGCACCGAGATGCTTTGGGGAACGGGATCGTCTAGACGCCTTCTAGCGGAACACTTACTACGAGGATGCGCAGACAGCAGTAATGTGTACTTTACTTGGAAATGCGCATTCGTGAGTCGCAATGGTCGACTAAGCTCCGCCCAGAGTGGATTTCCCAAAAGACAAATTTATGAGAAGGTGGAGAGAGAAAGTAACGAACGAATCCACCAGACTTGTGTTGGGTTAGTTACTCCTTACGTACTTGAATTTTTTCAGTTTCACTGTGGTCTGTAACGTACGCGGCTTATGGTTAAACATGTATTTGAGAGAAAGTAGATTCGATTTTTCGAACTAGTCAGCCTCCAACACGTGCGTTGCGCAGTGAGCATACGATACTGCGCTTTGGCTTTTGGGCTCGAGTACGCTTACCCCCTCCCTTGCTTCGGCCGCTCACTGTACGGAGCAATAGGCTGCAAGTGTATGGAAACGTAATATATTCGTTCAGT
>NW_019641630.1:0-27775 GCF_000599845.2 Trichogramma pretiosum
TCTCACCCTCTCCTCCCACCATACCTTTTGTAAAACAAGAAAAAAAAATGTAATAATAATAATTTTCACACCGGCCTAATTCTAATTTTATACACTATATATAATCGCATGTAATTCTATCTGTAAATAACTGTAACACAAATGCAATAAAGCAAGTGTGAATACCCCTAGACGGGTCCTAACACACTATAATATAAAAAAAAAAAAAGTGAACATGACAATGTGGTTTCAGATGAAAAACCACATATTTGTGATATTTGTAAGGAGTCATTTACATTAGAATCAAGCATGATAACACACCGAGATACAATTCATAATAATCAGAAAAATTATGAATGTGATAAGTGTGAACAGAAATTCGACTTCCGAAGTCATTTGAGTAGACACCAAATACATACTACTTCAGAACACAAAAGCCACAAACATTTTCCATGTGAAAATTGCGAGAAGAAATTTGCGAAAGAATCGAGTTTGTTCACGCACCAAAAATTGTTACACAAAAATCGCGAAGATTTCTCATGTAACAAGTGCGCGAGGAAGTTTGAAAATAAATCAACTTTACTCAAGCACAATAAGATATTCCACGAAGTTTTTAAAGATTACTTATGCGAAAAATGTGCGAAGAGATTTAGTAATAAACATAGTTTGCTCTTGCACATCAAAACAGTTCACGAAGGTTCTAAGGATTTCACATATGACAAATGTAGGGAGAAGTTTAAGAAAAAATCGAACTTGCTCTTTTACCGAAAGACATTACACGAAGGATTAAAAGATAACTTATGTGACAATTGTGGGAAAAAGTTTTTAAATAAATCAAGTTTGCTCTTACACATAACAAAAATCCACGAGGATTGCAAAATTTTCTCATGCGACAAATGCGAAAAGAAATTTAGGCAAAAAAGGAATTTGCTCTTACACCACAAGATATTACACGAAGGTTGCAAAGATTACACATGTGACAAGTGCGAGAAGAAGTTTGGACAAAAAAGACATTTGCTTTCCCACCTAAAGATAGTCCATGAAAACCGCAAAGATTTTGCATGCGATAAATGCGAAAAAAAATTTGGACTCCGAGGCAATTTGAGCAAACACCAAAAGACAGTACATGAACGTCGAAAAGATTACACATGTGACAAGTGCGAGAAGAATTTTGGACAAAAAAGAGATTTGCTCGTCCATCTAAAAAGAGTCCATGAAAATAGCAAAGATTTTGCATGCGATAAATGCGAAAAAAAATTTGGACAAAAATCAGATTTGTTCAGGCACAAAAAGTCAGTACATGAACGTCGAAATGATTATGCATGTGACAGGTGCGAAAAGAAATTTAGAGATCGAAGTAATTTGATGAAACACCAAATGGCAGTACATGATGGTCGCAAAGATTTCGCATGCGATAAGTGCCAGACAAAATTTACACAAAAAGTGAGTTTGTTGACCCACTTAAAGACGGTACACGAGGGTCGGAAAGATTTCGTATGCGACAAGTGTGAGCAGAAATTTGGACAAAAATCGAGTTTGCTTAAACACCAAAGGACAGTACACGAGGGTCGCAAAGATTACTCATGCGATAAGTGCGACAAGAAATTTACGCAAAAATTTCATCAGCTTTTTCACCAACGAAGAGCCCATGAAGATCGCCACGATTATACATGCGATATGCGTGAAAAAAAATTTGGACAAAAATCAGATTTGTTCAGGCACAAAGAGATAATACATGAACGTCGCAAAGATTACTCATGTGACAAATGCGAAAAGAAATTTGGACAAAAATCGTATTTGCATGTCCACCTAAAGACAGTACACGAAGGGCGGAGGGATTAGGCATGTAAAAAGTGCGAGAAAAAATTTGGAATAAAAGCGAATTTATTTACGCATTTAAAAACAGTACACAAAAAATCGAAAAGATTACGCGTGCGACCAGTGAGCGAAGAAATTCGGACATACATAGAATTTGCTCAAACACCAAAAAACAGTTCACGAATGTCGCAAAGATTATGAATGTGACAAATGCGACAAGAAATTTATACGAAAACGAAATTTACTATTGCACCAAAAGACAGTTCACGAAGGTCGGAAAGACTGTGTGCGACAAGTGTAAGAAAATATTTGGACATAAATCGGTTTTGCTTTTTCGTCAAAAGAAAATCCATAAAGGGTGTAAAGATTAGGCATGTAAAATGCAAGAAGTAAAATATGATATAAT
Source organism: Trichogramma pretiosum (assembly GCF_000599845.2). Lineage (NCBI taxonomy): Eukaryota > Metazoa > Arthropoda > Insecta > Hymenoptera > Trichogrammatidae > Trichogramma > Trichogramma pretiosum. The sequence goes on from NW_019641630.1 coordinate 2,204, forward strand.
TTTAACAATTGTAAATAAATAATATATCGATCATTACATAGACTTTTTTCTAAAATATTAATTAAAATTGTGCCAAAATTATTGAGTCTTACCTGATGTCAACCATCATTATACCTTTGTTGACAGTCTTTGTAGTGTTAGGACTTCGCATACTACTAATTACTGCTCACTATTTATTTTTCAACTAGTTCGCGAAATTTCTTCATTTTGGACGTTAATATGTTGCTTCAAATATTAGAAGTTTAAATAAACAAATCAGTAACTTAATTGTGATCATAAACGATTTTCACATCTTCCCTCGTATACTAATAAAGTTAATAATGAAAATAAATTACTTTGAATGTTGTCTTTGCTGATGAACGAGTCATCATTCCAAAAGATAAATTTTACTTATTTAATTTTTGTATCACTAAATAGAAGGATTGATTGTTTCATTTAATTCAGACACTAAAATGGAAAAAAGTGATGCGAAACCCAACGAATATTTCTCGGAAAATAATGTGAGTAAACCCGACATTATTGTTTCAGACGACAAAAAATACGTTTGTAATATTTGTCAGGAGTCATTTACACTAGAATCTAGCATGATAACACACCGAGACACAATTCACGATAGTCAGAAAAATTACGAATGTGACAAGTGTGAGCAGAAATTCGAGTTCCGAAGTCATTTGAGTAGACACCAAGTATCAGAACACAAAAGCCACAAACGTTTTCCATGTGACAATTGCGAGAAGAAATTTTTGAAAAAATCAAGTTTGCTTACGCACCAAAAATCAGTACACAAAAATCGCGAAGATTTCTCATGTAACAAGTGCGAGAGGAAGTTTGAAAATAAATCAACCTTACTCAAGCACAAAAAAATATTTCACGAAGTTTTCAAAGATTATTTATGTGAAAAATGCGCCAAGAGATTCGGAAATAAACAGAGTTTACTCGTGCATATAAAGACAGTACATGATAATAGTGATCGCGGCAAGAAATTTGAAAAAAAAACGGAATGGATTAGACACGAAAAAACAATCCACGAAGGTCGTAATAATTTTATTTTTAGGGTACATAAAAATTACTCATGTGACAAGTGCGAGAAGAAATTTGGCAAACGATGCAGTATGATTCAGCACCAAAAGACAGTTCATGAAGATCGCAGAGATTATGCATGTAACCAATGCGAAAAGAAATTTGGATTGAAATCGACTTTGCTCTTACACCAAAAGACGGTCCACGAAGGTCGCAAAGATTACACATGCGACTGGTGCGAAAAGAAATTTGGACAAAAATCGTATTTGCTTTTCCATCAAAAAACAGTTCATGAAGGTCGCAAGGACTACAAATGCGACTGGTGCGAGAAGAAATCAGGTAGTAAATCAGATTTGTTGAAGCACCAAAGGACAGTCCATGAGAATCGCAAAAATTATGCATGTGGTAAATGCGAGAAGAAATTTGGACAAATATCCAATCTGCTCACCCACCAAAAGACAGTACACGACGGTCGTAGAGATTTCGCATGTGATACGTGTGAAAAGAAATTTGGACAAAAAATAGATGTGTTCCGGCACCAAAAAACAGTCCACGAAGGTCGCAAAGATTTTGCATGCGACAATTGCCAACAGAAATTTGGAGAAAAATCGACATTGATTCGACATCGAAAAACAGTGCACGAAGGTTGCAGAAATTTTGCATGCGACAAATGCGAGAAGAAATTTGGAAGTAAATATAATTTAGTAACCCACTTGCAGGCAGTACATGAAAATCGGAAAGATTTTGCATGCTGGAATTGCGAGAAAAAATTTGGACATAAATCAGATTTGTTAAAGCACCTAAGGACAGTCCATGAAGGTCGCAAAGATTATGCATGTGACAGATGCAAGCAAAAATTTGGACTGAAAATGTCATTGATCAGACACCAACAAGCAGTCCACGAAGGCCGAAAAGACTATTCATGCGACAAGTGTAATAAGAAATTTGGACAAAAGATACATTTGACCAGACACAAAAAAAACGTTCATAATACGTGTGGCACAAATTTGTGAAGAAATGATGATTGAAAAGTGTAAATATAAATATATAATATACATGTATAATATATCTATAATTATTTATAGACTGTTTTTCAAACTTTTAATTAAATTGTATCTAATTGTTCAAATCTTACTTGGTATCAACTATCATCATCCTTTTCTTCACTGTCATTGTGGATTTTAGATTTCGCGTACGTCTTATTACTAGTTTGTGTTCATTTTTGGCTACTTGGTACCTGCATCTCTTCATGGAACGATTGGCCAATAGTTTGTTTCACATCTTGTTTGGAACTAGGAACGGATCATTTGATCCTGATTATTTCTTCTGAACGAGACGTAATTGATTGTATCAATACGTTTTACCGAAAAATTAAAGCTGAAACCACTTTATATGTTAATTTAAATCGAACAATGGTTTCTAAATTTTTTCCGAATTAGTCACAGCCACCGTAATTTTTTTTATCCTCTTCTAACCTAGGCAGTACATTTATCAACCCAAAAATCTTATTTTGAAACTCTTCAAATTGCGTGAGCGGCAAACAAAAGTTTTCATGGGGATGCGATTTTTTCCTATCTGCCACTAACATAGAAAAACATACATGCATACAACATACAACCTGAAATTTCCAGAAGAAATGATCTACAATACCTTTCATCGACAACCTGGAATATGAAAATCATCCATTAACTTAAACACCATAAACAACTCTTCATTACTGCTTTTTATGGAAAATATTTTTTCGTTGAGAAGTTCATTGCGGATTCACGTTACATATTTAAAAATTTTTCGTACGATTGATGGCAAATTCAACGTTTTTAATTTATTATGGCTTATAAGTAAATTCTATACTGAAAAATGAGTAACCTTGCCTTTTTTTCTCAGTACATAAATTCTAAAAAAATGTACGATCAATTTTATATTTAAATCTTATGAAAATTAAATACTTTTTACTTGGTATTAACTACATATAAATTTTTTTCATCAGGTTGAATAGTTTTTTTGAGTAATAAAAAATACATAAAATCATTCATGAGAGTTATTTTTTCGAAGTTTCTTATTGAGCAAGATGCAAGGAAAAAACAGTCAGAAAAGGGGTAAATTACCCCCTACCCGAAAAAACGAACCACTTTACGGATTACAGATCTAATAATTTTGTAAACTACGACCTAAAAACATAAAGTAACTTGGTCATAGTCCAGTGGGCTTAAAGTTGCCACTGATCTGTAGACAGAGTACTTGACTATAAAGCTAATCTCCACCACTAGATGACGAGTATCTTTATTGATAAATCTACAAGTGGTGAAGTAAAAATAATTGTATATAATATATATCAAATAGCTGAATTGAATGCCTTTGAAAAGCTTGTCATGCTTTAGAGCGGACTTTTTCATTACGTATCACGCTGATGTGAATGAGAAAACCAGTCAGTCAAGCAGGCTTGATCATCGTAGGTCGAAAGAATTTCCTGACTGTAAAATTCCATCCGCAAATTAACTTCGAATCAGACTGGAGGCGGACTTCGTCTTACCGCTCGTTATGTCGGACAGCAGCTCGTTGATCGACAGATCATCGTACATCGTAAATCGGGGCTTACTCCAATCATGAGATGATATAGGATAAACAGGCCTGATGGAAGTGCATCCACTGTACGTATTCTGGATCTGTCTGCAAAAAAGAGAATGAACAAATGTGATGAAAATTAATAAAAAATTGAGTCTCACGTCAGTCACGTTAGTTCGTAATTATTATTACCAAAACGATCTCCGGGGGGGGAGTTTTTTGAACTTCTGGTCGCGCTCGAGGCTCAGTGCTCAGGCCACAGCGGCACTTGTCACTTCAGGTCAGTCTAAACGGTCTTACCCTGCACAAAACATAATACTCCACACACGAAGGGAATTTTTCAAAGCAGTGTCCACGGTGGTTCTAACGTTTTACCTTTGACCGTGATTGAGTTTAGTTATTTTGCTTCTTCCTAAAGGAAGCTCTATGATGTCGTAGAACCATGAGATATCGTAGGAAAATTTGGTTGACTTATTGAACTTAGATTGAATTCTCAAGATACGTGCAAATAATAATAATAATAATAATATTTATGGGTCAAAATAATACTTTTTTACAAAACCGTGCGCACGTATGTCACCGATCTTGACGCGCTTTTGGTATGTTATAGTACATGGTAAAAAGGTCCCAAAAAAAAATTTTTAGACCCCCTCCCCCCTCCTACCCCCCACTTCCGGTATAAACGTCCATTTTCGATCTATATTTTTTCTGAGGACATGAAGCAAGTAAAAAATCTGAAAAAATTCATAAAAATACTTTTCCACAATCCAAACAACCTTGAATTTTTTCAGATTTTTTGAGTGCTTCAGGCCTTCAGATAAAATCATTGAAAATTTCAAAAATCGAGATACGGCGGTATGAGCCGATGTAGTACTCGGAAATTTTTTCAGTTATTTTTCGCATTAAAAAACATAACCTCAATTTTTTTCAGATTTTTTCAGATTACCTAACGCACCTTTTGAAGCCAAAAACCGATTTTTTTGACGAAAATAATTTTTTTAGGACAGTACGGAGCCTCGAAAAATCTGAAAAAAATTTTTTCTTGTTTTTTTCATCAAAATACGTAATCTCAAATTTTTTCAGATTTTTTAATTGAAGGCGATAGCTTCTAGGGCCGAAAAATGCTATTTTTAACAAAAAATGGTTCCTAGAACCCGATGGTTCCGGTGAAAAAATTTGAAAATATTTTTTTTGAATTCCTTGTCAAATTTTAATAAATTTTGACCGTTTCAAAAGTTCGATTGAAGCTTCCTAGCTCATTTTAGAGCATCAAACGAGTTTTATCATTCCTTAATGTCTTCAGAAACGTCTTCAGATATTTTGCACTAATCTTTGTCCTGCTCTAAAATGAGCTAGGAAGCTTCAATCGAACTTTTGAAACGGTCAAAATTTATTAAAATTTGACAAGGAATTCAAAAAAAATATTTTCAAATTTTTTCACCGGAACCATCGGGTTCTAGGAACCATTTTTTGTTAAAAATAGCATTTTTCGGCCCTAGAAGCTATCGCCTTCAATTAAAAAATCTGAAAAAATTTGAGATTATGTATTTTGATGAAAAAAACAAGAAAAAATTTTTTTCAGATTTTTCGAGGCTCCATACTGTCCTATAAAAATTATTTTCGTCAAAAAAATCGGTTTTTGGCTTCAAAAGGTGCGTTAGGTCATCTGAAAAAATTTAAAAAAAATTGAGGTTATGTTTTTCAATGCGAAAAATAACTGAAAAAATTTCCGAGTACTACATCGGCTCATACCGCCGTATCTCGATTTTTAAAATTTTCAATGATTTTTTCTGAAGGCCTGAAGCACTTAAAAATTCTGAAAAAATTCAAGGTGGTTTGGATTATTGAAAAGTATTTTTGTGAATTTTTTCAGATTTTTTAATTGCTTCGTGTCCTCAGAAAAAATATAGATCGAAAATGGACGTTCATACCGGAAGTGGGGGGTAGGAGGGGGGAGGGGGTCTAAAATTTTTTTTTGGGACCTTTTTACCATGTACTATAACATACCAAAAGCGCGTCAAGATCGGTGACATACGTGCGCACGGTTTTGTAAAAAAGTATTATTTTGACCCTTATACTAGTTAAGTACTTAGTACGTAAGCAACTTATTTGGATGCAATTGGTTCTTAGCACGTTGTTTTTTATAAGCTCAAAATGAAGATTAAATTTTTTCAAATATTGTAAGTATGAGTAAATAAATCGCTAACTTAATTGTAAACAACGTGATCATATACAATTTTCACATTGTCCCCTCGAACACTGATAATGATTATAATGAAAATAAATTAGTTTGAATGTTGTCTTTCTCAATAATACAAGCTTGTACAATTCGAAAACGTAAATTTCACTTGTTCAATTTTCGTTACATTATAATATAGAAGAATCTATCATTTAATTCAGGCATTAAAATGGATAAAAGTGAGAGAAAACTCGAAGATTTCTCGGAAAATAAAGTGAGTAAACCTCACATTATTGTTTCAGACGACAAACAACATATTTGTGATATTCATCAGGAGGCATTTACACTAGAATCAAGTATGATAAAACACCGAGACACAATTCACGATAATCAGAAAAATTACGAATGTGACAAGTGTGAACAGAAATTCGAGTTCCGAAGTCACTTGAGTAGACACCAAGTATCAGAACACAAAAGCCACAAAAATTTTCCATGTGACAATTGCGAGAAGAAATTTTTGAAAAAATCGAGTTTGCTTACGCACCAAAAATTAGTTCACAAAGATCACACAGATTTCACGTGCAACAAGTGTGAGAGAAAATTTGATAATAAATCAACTTTACTCAAGCACAATAAGATATTCCACGAAGTTTTCAAAGATTATTTATGTGAAAAGTGCGCCAAGAGATTCGGAAATAAACAGAGTTTACTCGTTCATATAAAGACAGTACATGATAATCGTGATCGCGGCAAGAAATGTGAACAAAAAACGGAATGGATTAGACACGCAAAAACAATCCACGAAGGTCGTAATAATTTTATTTTTAGGGTACATAAAAATTACTCATGTGACAAGTGTGGGAAGAAATTTGGATTGAAATCGACTTTGCTCTTACACCAAAAGACGATCCACGAAGGTCGCAAAGATTACGCATGCGATAAATGCGAAAAAAAATTTGGAATCCGAGGCAATTTGAGCAATCATCAAAAGACAGTACATGAACGTCGAAAAGATTACACATGTGACAAGTGCGAGAAGAAGTTTGGACAAAACAGAAATTTGCTCGTCCATCTAAAAACAGTCCATGAAAATCGGAAGGATTTTGCATGCGATAAATGCGAAAAAAAATTTGGACAAAAATCAGATTTGTTCAGGCACAAAAAGACAGTACATGAACGTCGAAATGATTATGCATGTAGTAAATGCGAGAAGAAATTTGGACAAATATCCAATCTGCTCTCCCACCAAAAGACAGTACACGACGGTCGTAGAGATTTCGCATGTGATGCGTGTGAAAAGACATTTGGATACAAATGGGTTATGATTCAGCACCAAAAGACAGTACACGAAGGTCGCAAAGATTTTGCATGCGACAATTGCCAACAGAAATTTGGATTAAAATCGACTTTGCTCATACATCAAAAAACAGTGCACGAAGGTTGCAGAGATTTTACATGCGACAAATGCGAGAAGAAATTCGGAAGTAAATCAAATTTGGTGAAGCACCAAAAGACGGTACACGAAGTTCACAAAGATTTTGCATGCGACAGATGCAAGCAAATATTTGGACTAAAAATGTCATTGATCAGACACCAACAAGCAGTCCACGAAGGTTGCAAAGATTATGCATGCGAAAAGTGCGAGAAGAAATTCGGACAAAAATCAGATTTGTTGAAGCACCAAAAGACGGTCCACGAAGGCCAAAAAGATTATCCATGCGACAAGTGTGATAAGAAATTTGGACAAAAGATACATTTGACCAGACACAAAAAAAACGTTCATAATACACGTGGCACAAATTTGTGAAGCAATGATGATTGAAAAGTGTAAATATACATATATATCTACACTGAGAAAAAAAATTCATTGATTCAATGAAACGTTTAATTGAATACAATCTATGAAATAATTCATTCATCCAACAAAATATTTAATTGTTTTCATGAAACTTTGGTAAAAACATTAAATATTTTGTCGGATGAAATAAAAAAAGATTATTTCAATGAAATTATTTCATAGATTGTATCCAATTAAACGTTTCATTGAATCAATGAATTTTTTTTCTCAGTGTATAATTATTTATAAATTTTTTTCCAACTTTTAAATTAAATTGTGTCTAATTGTTAAAATCTTACCTGGTATCAACTATCATCATCCGTTTCTTCACTGTCGTTGTCGCTTTTAGATTTCGCGTACGTCTAATTACTAGTTTGTGTTCATTTTTTGGCTACTTGGTTCCTGCATCTCTTCATGCAACGATTTAGATTGGCCAATAGTTTGTTTCACATATCTTGTTTGAAACTAGGAACGGATCATTTGATACTGATTATTTCTTTTAAACGAGACGTGATTGATTGTAACAATACGTTTTACCGAGAACTTGAAGCAGAAACCACTTTATATGTTAATTTAAATTAAACAATGGTTTCTAAATTTTTTCCGAATTAGTCACAGCCATCGTAATTTTTTGTTATCCTCTTCTAAGCTAGGCAGTACTTTTATCATATCAGCAAAATCTTATTTTGAAGCTCTTCAAATTACGTGAGCCGCAAACGAAAGTTTTCATGGGGATGCCATTTTTTCCTATCTGCCACTGTAAACATACATACAACCTGAAATTTCCATAAGAAATTATCTACAATACCTTTCATTGACAACCTCTAATATTAACATCATTCATTAGCTTAAACACTATAAATAACTCTTCATTACTGCTTTTTATGGAATACATGTACAAAACATAATGCATAATACTCCGCACACGAAGGACCATTAAGAATTTTTCAAAGCAGTGTCCACGGTGGTTCTTACGTTTTAACTTTGACCGTGATTGAGTTTACGTATTTTGCTTCTTCCTAAAGGAAGCTCTGTGATGTCGTAGAACCAGATATCGCAGGAAAATTTGGTTAACTTATTTAACTTAGATTGAATTCTCAAGATATGTGCAAATAATAATTATAATAATGTTTATAGTAGTTAAGTACTTAGTACGTAAGCAACTTATTTGAAAGCAATTGGTTCTTAGCACGTTGTTTTTTATAAGCTCAAAATGAAGATTAAATTTTTTCAAATATTGTAAGTATGAATAAATAAATCGTTAACTTAATTGTAAACAACGTGATCATATACGATTTTCACATCGTCCCCTCGAACACTGATAATGTTTAGAATGAAAATAAATTAGTTTGAATGTTGTCTTTCTCAATAATACAAGCTTGTACAATTCCAAAACGTAAATTTCACTTGTTCAATGTTCGTAACATCATAATATAGAAGAATCTATCATTTAATTCAGGCATTAAAATGGATAAACGTGAGAGAAAATTCGAAGATTTCTCGGAAAATAATGTGAGTAAACCCGACATTATTGTTTCAGACGACAAAAAATACGTTTGTAATATTTGTCAGGAGTCATTTACACAAGAATCTAGTATGATAACACATAGAGACACAATTCACGATAATCAGAAAAATTACGAATGTGACAAGTGTGAACAAAAATTCGAGTTCCGAAGTCACTTGAGTAGACACCAAGTATCAAAACACAAAAGCCACAAAAATTTTCCATGTGACAATTGCGAGAAGAAATTTTTGAAAAAATCGAGTTTGCTTACGCACCAAAAATTAGTTCACAAAGATCACGAAGATTTCTCATGTAACAAGTGCGAGAGGAAGTTTGAAAATAAATCAACTTTACTCAAGCACAATAAGATATTCCATGAAGTTTTCAAAGATTACTTATGTGAAAAGTGCGCCAAGAGATTCGGAAATAAACAGAGTTTACTCGTGCATATAAAGACAGTACATGAAGAAGGTCGGAATAATTTTATTTTTAGGGTCCATAAAAATTACTCATGTGACAAGTGTGGGAAGAAATTTGGATTAAAATGTAATTGGCTCACCCACCAAAAGACGGTCCACGAAGGTCGTAAAGATTACGCATGCAATAAATGCGAAAAAAAATTTGGAATCCGAGGCAATTTGAGCAAACACCAAAAGACAGTACATGAACGTCGAAAAGATTACACATGTGACAAGTGCGAGAAGAAGTTTGGACAAAACAGAAATTTGCTCGTCCATTTAAAAACAGTCCATGAAAATCGGAAAGATTTTGCATGCGATAAATGCGAAAAAAAATTTGGACACAAGTCAGATTTGTTCAGGCACAAAAAGATAGTACATGAACGTCGAAATGATTACGCATGCGTCTGGTGTGAGAAGAAATTTGGACACGAATGGCTTTTGCTTTCCCACCAAAGAACAGTCCACGAGGGTCGCAAAGATTTCGCATGCGACAGATGCGAGAAGAAATTTGGACATAAAAGGCATTTACTTCAACACCAAACGGTAGTACATGAAGGTCAAAAAGATTATGCGTGTGACAGATGCGAGAAAAAATTTGGACGTAAGCAGACTTTGCTGTCCCACCAAAAGACAGTACACGACGGTCGTAGAGATTTCGCATGTGATACTTGTGAAAAGAAATTTGGATACAAATGGATTATGATTCAGCACCAAAAGACAGTACACGAAGGCCACAAAGATTTCACATGCGATAAATGCGAAAAGAAATTTGGACAAAAACCGGAATTGATAAAACACCAAAGGACAGTTCATGAAGGTTGCAGAGATTATTACGAATGTAATAAATGCGAGAAAAAATTGGGAAGTAAATCATATTTGTTGATGCACCTTAGGACAGTCCACGAAGGTCGCAAAGATTACGCATGCGACAAATGCGAAAAGAAATTTGGACAAAAATCAGATATGTTCAGACACAAAAAGTCAATACATGAAAGTCACAAAGGTTACGCATGCAACAATTGCGAGAAGAAATTCGGAATTAAATCGACTTTGCTCTTACACCAAAAGATGGTCCACGAAGGTCGCAAAGATTACGCGTGCGATAATTGCGAGAAGAAATTCGGACAAAAAGGGCATTTGTTAATCCACTTAAGAACAGTCCATGATGGTCGCAAAGACAATGCCTGCGCCATGTGCGAGAAAACATTTGGAAAAAAATCCAGTTTGCTTTTCCACCAAAAGGTAGTTCATGATGGTTGCAGAGATTACGCATGCGATAAATGCGAGAATAAATTTGGATATAAACATCATTTGCTCAAACACATAAAGAAACGACATGAAAGTCGCAAAGGTTAGGTATGTGACAAGTTCGAGAAAAAATGATGATTGAAAATTGTAAATATACATTTATATTAATAATTATAAATGGACTTTTTTGCGGACTAATAATTAAATTGTTCATAATTTTTCAAATCTTACCTGATATCAATTATCATCGTCCCTTTTTTCATTGCTGTTGTGGCTTCTAGATTTCGCGTACTATTAATTACTTGTCTCTGTTAATTTTTTGGCTAGCGAATAATCAAAACTATGAATAGCGCCGGTACCTAGTAGGCTACTCGATTTTTGATTAACCTCATGTGATGATAAGCAACCCTGAATTGATCAAATATGCGTTAGTTATGAAATTTTTATGAACTGCTGAATACTAAAATACTGATCGATAATAAAAATACGTTTTGTAAAAGTAATAGTTACAACAAATGACGGTAAATTAATAATGTATTGGTCGTGTCAGCGACCTGTTGCCAGTTACCTAAAAGTGAGGAGAAGAGAGTGCACAGGCAAGAAAAATAAATAAATGGTTATTATCAATCAATTAATCAAAGGTCAGACACAATTGTAATTCTGACGGCATAAGGATACAAAATACAAAAACTTAAATCTTTTCAGATTTTTTCATAGAGATTTTTCGAAAACCATTGATTTTTTGAAAAATGTTTTAGAACACAAGAGTATTGGAATCAATCAAAAAACATCCTCGAATTGTTTCAGAATTTTTAGAGACAATTATCCAATTTCTGGAAAATTTGTGGAATCTAATTTCTCAAAATCTTCTCCAATAATAATTCTGAAAAAATTCGAGGGTGTTCTTTTATTGATTATTGATTTGTTCTCTAAACGTTTTTTCTAAACTCAATTGTTTTCGAGCAAAAAATTACACATTCTCACCTGTACATCCATTTTCTTGCACGATGGACGCGATTTTGTTCAAATAAGTTGTTGGAAAATCTGTAAAACTCCTTAATTTACTACAACACTCATGTTCACTTCTGATAGTATTTGAGTTTTTCACCGCAACACTTCGAAAAAAATTCTCAAAGTCGAAGTTTTGCACAAATTTTTACGTTACTTTTTTGTTTAAACATTTATAACTTTCTAACTAAGCACCAAATCTTAAATTTAGCTCGGATACTGAAAAGACATTCAATTTTACGACAAATTGTGTAAGCGCAAAATATTTCCAAAACCCGACACAAAATCGCATTCAAAAGCGAAGAAAAATTTATATTATAGAAAAATCCGAAGACCGGAAAGATTTCGCATGCGACAGATGCGAGAGTAAATTTGGACAAAAAGTGCATCTACTCATTCACCAAAGGACAGTCCACAAAAATAGCAAAGATTATTCATGCGACAAATTCGAGATAAAATTTGGATATAAACAGTCTTTGCTTTCCCATCAAAGAACAGTCCATGAAGGTGGAAGATATTATGCATGTGAAAAATGCGAGAAGAAATTTGCTGTTCAATGGAATTTAATCGAGCACCATTAAACAGTCCATGAGGGTTGAAAAGATTACGCATGTGACCAGTGTGAGAAGAAATTTACACAAAAATCAAATTTGCTAACTCACTTACAGGTAGTTCACAAAAATCGCAAAAATTACGCGTGCGACAATTGCATGAAGAAATTTGGATATAAATCGAGTTTGCTATCTCACCAAGAGACAATCCGTAAAGGTTGTAAAGGTATCATATAAATATTTATTGGATTGAAATTTCTGCGTGTACGGAAAAAAATTTTGTTTTTAATGACATTACTTTACCAATAAACCATAGTTCGATATGAAATCGAGTATTGTTATGAGTATGATGATATTATCATCAAGAAATTGAAAATCACTAATATACGAGAGTGAAAAAATTATGAAATAACATACTAAGGGCAATAAATTAATTAACTGGTCTGTTATAAAAAATTTTGACCTTGCATTTAGTGGAAATTTGTCGTAAATTTAGATATATTTTATAAATTAAAGTAAATGATACTGAAGTTTACTTATGGTGCTTTTACATTAAATATTTGTTAAAACTTAAAATACATTCGCACAAGTTATCGCTGTCGATGCAAAATTAATGAAAAATAATTAATTCTATACTCAATTTAAAAAAATTTGATTCGAATGATTGTTTTGGAACTGATTTATTTTTTGCATTAATTGCATATAAAATTTAACCAAAACACATTACAGTTAAAGCCAGCCTTGGCCGCTAGATGGCAAGTACCTCCATATGTAAATCTGCAAGTGGCAAAGTCAAAATAATTTTATAATAAAGCACTATTTAACCTGTGTTTGCTCACAGTGAACTATTCATAATTTTTCTTTTTACTCTATGCTTTTTGTCAAAACTAATTGAAGACGCAAAAAGATGTCCATTTTGAGAATGAGCGACTAAAGTGATCTGCGATACAGAAAGATAACCGTTTACAAATATTCGCGCATATTCGCGTAGAAATTTGCAGCTGCCGCAGATTCATCATTACAATCGAGCGTCGGGAGAAAACAAAATTTAATGAGCTCGAGCGGATACGCTTCGAAGAAGCAGGTCACCGCATCACGCAACAGAAGGTACACGCGTGTGCCACACGTTACGTATAATCTCTCCGGGACGTATTTCAATCCTCGGTCAAACGGCATACTTGTGCCACACAGCTAAAAAGAGGAGGCAAAAAAGAGAGTAGAGGACTGGGAAATTTTTTTTGTTAAATGCTGTACTAACGAGATTGCCTTTGTCGCGAACGAATTAACAGTTACAAGGCACTTATGCGTGTGTGTTTGTGTAGGCGAAAAAGGGAAAAGTTCATATTTTTTCAGGCTCATTCATTGGTGCGGTGGGGTACTCTACATTTTGTGCGCACCACGTACATGAATGATTCGTTATATTCCTAAGCTGCTCTTGAGACGATACGGACGTGTATATATATCACAGAACTCGCAGCTCGTAGCTGTGCATCGCACACGTATACATCAACTGTTCAGGGAATATATCGACGCCTCTTACGAAAAGTAGGAAGTTTACATTTAACTTAACACGTAAACTACCTACTTTTCGTAAGAGGCGTCGATATGTGCGTGTGTGTGTGTGCCCATCCGGCTGTGCATCGTAGAGGATGCAGTTGGCCGGTATACGTATGTGCGAGCGTAAAGAGACGCGATGGTCGATCGAGTCCCGCAGGCTGCAATTACAAAGCGTGTGTATGAGATATATGTATATACGTATATAGTGTGTAGAAAGCTGCACGCGAGTCCAAATACGACGTGTCCTTATATATATATATAGTCAGGCCAGCGGCGACGATGACGACGACGACGACGTCGACGACCAGACGCTCCAGTCGAGTCTTTGATCTTCCGTCTATGACGCGCTGCCGCCGATCTATCGTCCTTATAACTGTATATAGCTCGGATGCGTATCAACTGCGTAGAGCAGTTTATATATAGCTCTCTCTTCCTCTCTCTCTCTCTCTCTCTCTCATCCCCGAGCGCCGCAACGAGCTTTTATATACTTACTCTTTTTTAACGGCCACCGATTCTCTCTCTCGATTCTCCTGCGTAGCTGCGCAGCTATATAGCAGCGGCAAGCAGCGGTAGTACGGCAATGATTAATTGAGAGACAAAATTATTACATTATCGGCGGTCGTTAGCAAATTGTAGATATTTTATCGTTACTTTTTTTTTGTCCCTTTCTCTCGTTATAGAGCTTGCAGCTAGCCAATGCGTATAGACTACTATAGTAATAGCACGAGCTTGCAGTGCACGTGTGTGTGCGAGCCATGGATGTGCCAGCGTATAATAATATAGCTGCAGCGACCGCACGTTCTCCTGGCTCCTCTCTCTCGCGTATATAGCCTCGCCCCGCGTTTATTCGAAACACGAACTTTATGCGAACTCTAATCGAGGCAACTTTCTGAATAATGCATTTATACACTTTGGAGCTTTCTCTCCCTCGCGCGCGCGGCGGCGGCAACTTTCCTTAGCTGCTGCTGCACAACACATAAAATGGACTTTGAAAAATTGACGTTTAATTCCTATACATATCCGCGTATAAGGTAATAATAAGCGACGTTTCGTTTAATTTTATCTCTCTCTCTTACTCGAGGCTTATATAGTTGTTGCAGCAGCAGCAGCAGCAGCACGCGCGAGATTCTCGACTAATGCTCTTGGCGCGCTTCCTAGCTCATGCTGCCACACTGTTGCTGTACAACACAAACTTTTCACTTTTGATAATGAATGAAAATTCCAGGCTTGATACAATAAAAATTTAATTACCGCCAGCCGAGTACACACGAGTCTCGTATTTTCTACGCTGATACTGTACTATACGCACCGAGAGTGCTGCAAAAGTTCAAATATAACGTCAGCGCGCGCGCGAGATCTTGAATAAGATCTTGGGCGCTTGCAAAATGAAGTATTAATGCGAATAAAAGTGATATCAAGACCCCGGGTCGACGAGTATTTAACGAAATTTATTACTCACTGGCAGAGTAGCGTGGGAAAATTTATTTGATAGCTTATTTTTTGCGCTAAATAATAATATAATTTAGCTCGAGTTTCATTATCGTAATGTACAGTATAGAGCTTTGCGTCGGGTCCATTATATCTACGTTGAAGCGTGGACACATCCACTCGTTGACGTATCACTGAAAAAATTTGATACGTAGCTTTTTTCATGAATAAAACATATTGGTGTGTGGTATTTTCTCGCAAATACCAAAGACATTATTACTCTACTTGAGCGAATCTTTCAACGCTGCAATCCATTCTCATTTGCAGACGTTCTAAACGAACCTAATATCTCATTATGCTGACTTTCTCTCTCTCTCTCTCTCTCTTCTACTTTATGCTCTCACATTTTGACTGGCGGAGTTTGGACGTACGCATCAAGTACTTCCAAACTGACTGATATATTTAATTTCTGGCTTTCACACTTGGCTTAGAAAATAACAACTTGGTAAAAAAAAAATTTTGAATTTAAAGCAAATTGAATGTAAAATCATACGTCAATACCGATACTAAATTTAGAACATGTATTTTAATGAAAAAATTAAATAAAAAAGATTAAATTATATGCTCAAATTTAAATATTACGATTGAAAAGTCATGTTTTGATACTAATTAAGTCTCATTTCAAACTTCCACCACTAGATGGCGAGTACCTATATGTTTCTAAATCTGCAAGTGGCAAGTTGAAAATAATTGTATAAGTCAAAACTGTTGCTACAATTTTATTTTGAAGGTTGTGTTGTATTGCAATATTGTATTATAATGACAATCAAAAGTTTTTTGGCCTGAAAGAAATCGATTTACACTATTATTTTCTTCCATTATCTTTTTATATCGGCAACCGAGCACGCACGCAATAACACTTCAAGAGAGCATTTAGAGTCTCTGGATAAGCTTTCACCTCGATGCCTCTCGTTCACACCTGCGCAGCCGATATTGTCACTGTGCCAAGATCATACAGCCCCTCGTGCACCTCCTATCTTTTTTCATCCATCTTTTCCGAACCGCTTGTACGCTCTCGTTTCTGATTATTGAGTAATTTTTTTTTCTCTCTTCATTCGATCATGCACAATCACCGCGACGTTCCAATGAAAAATCAGCACGAGATCGAGCGTACATTTTATAAACTTCGAATGTAAAAAAGTTTTCGAGATAAAATTATGCTTTCTCGCGTCGTGAGGCAAGGAAAAAAGAGATGAAAAATAAGCGTGCATTCATTCACCAGAGCGAAGGAGAGAGAGAGAGAGAGGGAGCGTTGACGTGCACAAAATGGTCAAGTAAAAATTATTCAAAATATTGAGATTCCGCTCGTACACGCCGCTCGAATAAATATCATACCTTCTCGCTTTTTTTACAGCATCTTATGTATCCTCCTCTCGGCATGTCTCTCTCTCTCTCTCTCTCTGCCTATATAGCAGCTACTATCTGCCTCATCTCTCTCTCTCTCACTGGGGCTAGGTTTCTATGTACACACATAGTTATGTACGCCTATATAACGGTGGGGCCGGGGCCGCGTGCATCAGCTACGTCGATCGATTGCCCGCAGCATTTCGAGGTTCAAACTCCTCTCTCACGAGCGCGAGAGCGGTATACACTACTAAATCTATATATAGCCAGCATGCAGCATGTATGTGTGCTGTGCTGTGCTAGCCCACTATGCTACAGCAGCAGCATATCGAGCAGCAGCCGCCGCAAAATCCTACGAATTGAAATGTCTGCCCATGAATGAGGATTTTTACAATTGCGTGTAAGGAGCGCGCTTCGTTTCCGTCGTCTTTCGAGCATCCGTGCAATTCGCTGCTTATAATGCAATCGCATTTCGAAATTTTTACATTTTAGTTTTTTGAATAACTATGATGCAGATATTTACTGGATATTTCGTTCGATATTGTTTAAAAATTATTCGTTCGAGTGCACTTTTCGATAAATTGAACTAGGGTCCGAAATCGTTGTTCAGTAGTACGAACGCGGAATAGTCAGACATACTCATAGGAAATTTGCCCGGTAAACAATTTCAACTTGATTGAAAATCTCATCGAAGCATGCTAAATACCATTTGATTACATTTCAATATTTAACGTTGGAATAATTGTTGGTGTCATTTAGCCGTTTAACGCCGGAGAGAGAGCTGTTGCTCGAGCGTTTCGTTATAACAAGCCAACGATATCCGCGCTCTTTTCTGCACTTTTTCATCGTCGTCGTTTCTCTCAACTTTGTCCCGTGTTTTTTTGTTCTCTCCTCTTTTACTTTCTCGCATCGAGGCCAAGAATTTGGCACGCATCTCTCTCTCTCTCTCTATCTGCAAATTGATTCAGTGCTAGATTTGAAAGTAATATTTTTAAATCCCGATATACGAACTGATGAAATTAACAATGGTACGTATACTGTATACGAGAATATGTATACTATATATCGGTATACATGCATACACGTCCAAACGAAGCCAAGTGTTTTGCATTTTGGCAATTAGGACTAATTGTACGTTTAAATGGAGGGGTGAGTATGAAAGGTAAGTTGTCTGCGATGCATAACAATGAGCTGCTGCACTAGAGAGAGAGAGAGATAGAGAGAGAAGGAGGAGGAGGAAGAGGAGAGTGAGAAAGAAAGAGAGAGATAGAGGTAGAGAGGAATGTAGAGGGGCTGGAAGATAATCTACGCGGAACATGTATATTTATGCATTCGACTTATCCGGGCGAGGTATACATATAATAAATGACAAATTAATACACGAGCTTTCGAATATCCATCGACGCTAACTGCGTATTATATAACGTAGTCGCGCGCGAATATTATCAACGCGATCGCTTCTCTCTCGTTGCCGCGAGTATTTACCGATGAAAAATGAGCAAAATAAAAGCCAAAACGATCGTTATTATTAAGGATGTAACGCTTTTCCTTCGTCTTCCTCCTCCTCTTTTTATTTTTAACGCAGGTGCCGGGAGCTTAATCGCCTCTATAAAAACTATGATTACGTCGGCGAATAAGTTTTGACGGCCAGAGGCGCGACGTCGGCGGCGGCAGCGGCAAAAGTGAAATACTTCGGAGGGTGGTGTGTGTGTGTGTGTGTAGCTAGTAATTATGAAAAATGCGATGCGCGCCCGAGTCGAGGCAGCAGCACAGCAGCAAGCAGCAGCAAGGCAGCAAGAATCGTGTATATATGGTAGAGAGAATTTCCTCTCGAAGACTTTCCAGAGACAAGTATATATTATGAAAATTCGCAGCAGTAGCAGCAGTGGCAGCAGTGGCAGGCTAGGCGAAATAGACAATTGGTCATAATGCAGCACATTGCACATTTGAGCTCGCGCAGAGAGCATCGTATACACGTATATACAGTGACAAGAGCAAGCTCAGCAGCATGTCGTGTGTCTATGTGTGTGTGTGTGTGTGTATGTATAATAACTCGCCTCGACAAGTATACACACACATACATAGTTGCAGAGAGCGAGCGAGCGAGCGAGAGCTAGAGAGTACGAAATCGAGGCGCGGCCAGGCTTTGCTGCTGCTGCTGCTGCACATGTATTAGTGGTGGTGCTAGTAGTAGTGGTGGTAGAGAGTTCACCCATTTGCTTGCCTCACCTACACACCTACACACACACACACACACAACCTACACACACCCATATACACGGTATAGACGAAGAGAGAGCTTGACTAGGTATACACCAGCGGGAGCAGCAGCAGCAGAAGCTCGGACGCGCGCGCACGAACAGAGAGAAAGATAGCGCCGTTGCCGCCGCCGTTGCCGCCGTTGCGCGCCGTGTGCGTATTGATCTCTCGCGAGACTCCACTCTGACTCTCTGCTCTCTCTCTCTCTCTCTCTCTCTCTCTCTCTCTCGCTCGCTGCTGCTGCTTTGGATCTAGCTCTCTGCCTGGCGGTGGCGGGTGGCTGCTGCTGCTGGCTCTGCGCGAGAGAGAGCTGGCGACTGGCGAGTCTACACTCGAGAGCCTATACACACGCGGCGTAACTACAGTAATACCTATATACTCGAAAATATATCTCTCTCTCTGCACATTTGTGGCGCGAGCGAGCGAACGAGTCCCTTTCGTTTGGGGCTACCTATATGTATGCATACGCACACACATACAGCGAAATGCCAGCGCCTCCCTTACACTACATCGTGTGTGACCCCTTCACGCATAAGCAGCGACTCTTCTGTGTATAACTGCGCCTTCGATTCCTGTATCGAGACCATTTGCCCTACGATGCATAACTGCGTACACCCGAGGGCCCACGCTTTATACTCATACATGCACACATAGACAGGTCTAAGTATACGAAACATTATGTGCGTGCAACACACTTTCGATGCCACGATGAATTATCAATTGCGCTGCTTTTATCTTTATACACAGACTCGGAAATTAAACCCTTTTAACCTTCCCTACATACAGTGTGTAATACATATAGCAGCCGCGGGATGTACATAAGCTGTCTTAAGCGCCGAGGCTATATCGATTATCTTCAAGAATACTATCGCGCGCGCGGCGCATCTTCTCTGCCACCTCCTCCACCTCCTACTCATCTCGACACCAACTACTACTACTCCTCCGTATAATATAGAGACAAGATGAAGAGGCTTAAATCAATTGATTTTTCATTACACCGAGAATAATTACGTCGATTAAGAAGACGAATTCCGTTGCTCGATCGCGCGCGCTGCGGCGCCAGCTCCATCCAGTCGATTAATGACACATTTTCCGTAGCGGCAGCAGCAGCAGCACCTATATAGCGACCGCCGCCGCCTTCGCGCGAATTAGTATATACTTGTTTCGAGTCAACAACGCGACGATGTATTCGATGATTATCTCGATGATTTTCTGTATGTCTAGCATACTTTTGCGCGATATACCCGGACAAAAAGCTTTTATAAAGTCGGGTGTGAAGTTCCTAGCGAATCTATATCTCGCAAGTTCTCGTGTAGCGGAGCTTTTTTTATCGAAGAAGAGGCTCGTGCGCTTCTCGTCGGGTGGTAAAAAATTGATTAGACCAATTAGTAACGATCGCATCTTGTCTGTGTGTGTACGTGTCTGCTATATACGTATAATCTTCGTGCTTCTCGAAGAGTGTATCGATCTTTTTGGGCTATATACGCGCAGCCATATAACGCAAGCTCGTTTTGATAATATAATCCATCGTTTACAAAATACCGATACGAATCTACTTGTATATATGCGCGCACGTCGATCACTTATGCTAATGATCGCCGCTGCGCTGCGCACTTATTTCCGGGCCGCTCTCTCTCTCTCTTTCTCTAGCACAAATTGCTCGCCCCCCACTGATGCAGCGCCAAACTCGAGTTAGCAATAGAGAGAGAGGGAGAGAGAGATAAAGTGAGAATAATACGTATAAATAGAAATACGCCCAGACTGTGTAACTTTCGCGAACGAAATACCTCGGCTGAATAATGAAATTTGGCCTCGCGCGCCCATACTCCAAGTTGAACTCGCAGCTGTAGGTGTGTGTAAAATACAAGATCTGCAAGCTCTGTGGGAGCAGATCCTCTCTCTCTCTCTCTCTCTCTCCATGTCGAGATTTCGAGTAAATGGCCTCGATAAGCAACAAGAGATAGAGACACACACACATCCACTCAGCACCTCTACCTAGACCATAATGTATGCAGATTCGTGCGGAGCTCAATATATATACGTGCGCTGCGGCACATCTTGCCAGAAGGGGCATGGCCCTTTCTATCAAGGTTAGCACAAGGATGCAGTAGTCGGTGGTGCGGCAAACCTTATTCAAGCCACCGCAGCACAAAACGCAACCAGCTCGACTCCGAAGCGATTCCGGAGTGTCGAGTCGGCGGCTCTTGTGCCGACTACCGCTCTGCCTGCTGCCGTGTAACTCTAACTTCGAGCTGCTGCTGCTGCTGCTGCTGCTGGCCTTTGGGCTCCCTGAAAGTCCGAAACGCGATCGTGTCTACATGCATGATAGAAGCACAAAATGTTCGAGAGTTTAGAGGTCTCGTACGACGAGCTTGCAACTGCAATATGCACACGACCTGAAAAATGAGCTTGAACAAATTTAATCTGATCTAATAAAAAAACAACTTAATTTCACGATATAGGTACCACTGACAAAAGAAATCATTGTAATTTGTACGAACGTTTCAGTACATTCGCGATGCACCACCATCGCCTCCGCCGCTGCATGGAAATGAGTAAGCAAGTCTTCATCGGCACGGAAAAATTTGTTTATAAATCATAGTAAGTTTATTGAAAAGAACAATATTAATAAGCAATTTCGACGTAGTCTTCTAATGGCTAAAAGCATTAATTAATAATAAATCATCTTAGACTTACATTGAATCCACAAAATAATTACGTTTGTGTAATATTTCGGATTAAGAAAAAATACATCATAGCATTGCTAATTAAATGTTATACTAATTTTAATTGGTTTAATATTTAATTAGCTACGATGATCTATTTAGTTTTTTTTCTAAACGCAATTATTCATATTTTTTTGTTTTTCTAACGCTGAAAAACAACAATTCGGCCTGGGCAGTTTACCCTATCATATAAAAAGAAGAAAGAATAATTATTGCACATCCAAAAGCGGTCATTTATTGATCGAAGGCGGCCCATCACTAGTCCAAGTACCCTATAACATTGCTTAATATTGGGCAAACCTTGTAAATTACATTAAAATTTGTATATTCAATTTATAATATTTATTCATCAAGTGGTCATTAACTGGTAAGTGGTCAGAAACTGGGAAGTTTACCTCTATACAATTTATATAAGTCGAAAGTTGATTGAAACTGTAGGTAGGATAATATTAGATTAACTTTTTTACATTCAATTTATAAGTAATGATAATTGATCAAACGGTCATTAACTGGTAGGTAGTCAGAAACTGGGCGGTTGACCTTTTATAACTTTTAATTTCATTTTTAGTTGATTGCTCGCCATACCTGGCTGTATGGACCAGAATACAAGCAGTGATCATGGTATTACTAATAAGTGTAAAGTAAATAGAAAATGTAATTGTGAGAAAAATTAATTTTATTCATCATACTTTTGTTCATAAAATATTACAGAATTACATTTTTTTAAACAATTATATACAGCTTTACATTCTAAAATTTTTTAAGCTTTTACCAAGTTAGATACTTGATGAAAAAAGTTCAATTTTCTTCTGACTATTTATTCCAAGTTGTACAATTAACCAATTACTACTAATTCTAGAATCAAATAATGTTACAATAGAGTATTAGGAGGGAGGTTCTCATCAAGCTGGACCAGAAAATAAATTTTTTGTTGTTGTACTTTCGAATAGCTTATACATTCAAGAATCCCTGGCTAAAATCTCGTATGTAAATTCGCATTTTTAGTCGGTCAAACTCAGGATCGAGAGTAAGCGCTTACACGGCTCTTAATGGCAGTTAACGACTTTAAACGCGTTTTTCTCAAAACCATGTTTTTCGAGACTGGCGCCAAGATATCTTAAAAACTATTATATAGATATCGTGATGAATTTTTTTATTTTAAAGTTTATTAAATTTCCTGGATCTTCGACGACTATCACGAGCTT
This sequence comes from Trichogramma pretiosum, assembly GCF_000599845.2. Taxonomy (NCBI): domain Eukaryota; kingdom Metazoa; phylum Arthropoda; class Insecta; order Hymenoptera; family Trichogrammatidae; genus Trichogramma; species Trichogramma pretiosum. Next base: position 25,156 of record NW_019641630.1, read on the forward strand.
TGGCCTGCAACCGCCGCGCAGATATTGCCCAAATCTCGGTTGTTCAGATTTTCCAGGACCATTTCGCAGCACTCGAGCGGCAGCCGTTCGTGTATCAGTTCCCTAAAAGGACCCAGTGCCCAGCGCCGAAAAAATCCTCTCGATAGTTTTTCGTACATATGCAAAAACACATTAAAAGTCGTATAATTCGATCTATAATACGGCCCTATTCCACGACTCGCGAAAATGAAGTAGTCCATATACGTGAGTAGTTTTTCCTCTTCTTCGGGCCGCAACTGGATCAGATCGTAGAGCGACAGGCTTGAATTTATCTTAATTTTCTTCACTTCCTTCGCGAACGTCTTGTTATTGCACCCGTATCTTATAAGATCCGACGACTTCTCGAACAGACCGTGTTTAGCGAAAAATTGCATGATCGTCAGGGCGTCGCTTCGGCTAAAATCGTATCCCCTTGTCTCGAGATGCTCGGCGACGGCCAGGGCACCGGATGCTGCTCTCAGTAAACCATTATTACCAAAGTACGACCATTTTGGATCGATTATCGTTGGAAAGCGGCATTTGGACAAATCAGCGCCGTGATTCAAGAGCACATCGACGGTATTGGGCAAAATATTCGCCACGGCCAACTGCAACGCCGTGTTACCGTCGTTGTCCTCGGCGTCGACCTGCACCGTCCGATGGATGTCGTCGCAGATCTTGAATAGAATCTTGGCCGATTTGTCGTCTCGGTTTTTGTTGCAGATGACGTGTAAAAGAGTCGATCCCTCGCTGTCGATTAAATTCACATTTGCGCAGCTCTTCTGAGTAGTACTTCGGCCATTTTTTCTTTGCGATTGAGCAAAACCCGATTCAACGCTGTTTCGCCGCGATCGTTAAAAGCATCGACTAGCACCGTCTTGTTGATTTCTTCACAGATCTCGAAAAATCGCTCCAATAAGCCGTCGTCCTCGAATCTGTCGCAAATAACTTGCAAAGGAGTCGATCCGTCATTTCTCATGGCCGCATTCGGATCGGCGCCTCGTTTCAGCAGCGATTCGACCGTCTCCTTTTTGTCGACTGGATTCTTCAGAGCCAAAAGCAACGGTGTGTTGCCTCTGTTGTCTCGGGCTTCGAGCTGTTTCGCTAGACATTCGTCTTCGGGTAAGTCGAGCAACATCCTCAGCAAGTCGGTGTCGCTGCTGTAAGTTTCGCAAACAACGTGCAGCGGCAGAAGTCGTACTGGCGCCGGCCCTCAGCAGCACTTCGGCTAGCCTCTTTTTGTCTCGAGTCGCGGTCCAGTGCAACGCAGTCCTGTCCATCGGGTCTTGGGCATCGACCCGATCAGCCGCTGGATACTCGTCGCTGTCGAGCTCGAGTAACATTTTCGCCAAGTCAGTGTGGTCGGAGTAGCCATGCGAGCAAATACGGAGAAGAGGCGTCAATCCCGCTGTATCGGTGGAGTTCGGATCGGCGCCGTGGCTCAGCAACATTTTAGCCAAACGAATATTGCGATCGTCCACGGCCAAGTGTAACGGCGGATGGATTTTGGATCTTGGCGCGCGGCAATTGGGATCTTGGCCGGCCTCGAGAAATTTCTCGACGACGTCGTCGTAGCCGAGCCTGCAGGCCACGTGGAAATGCGTCACGCCGTCCTCGTCGACGTAGTTCGCGTCGTACCTGTTGTATACGCGAATAAAAAGCCAGCGGATCGTCGCTCTGTAGTATCTTTTCAATCTCATTACATAATTGTGATATGAGGCGTCGCGATCGTACAGTGAATGTCCGCTATCGGTGGAGCTAAGCGCTCTAGCTGCATGATGCAGTGGCGTGGCGTGAAGCAGCATTGGCTGCCCGTCTTCTTCCGATTCGGGCTCGTCTCTGTAGCCGCATCTGATCAAAAAATCGATGAATCGATTTCTACGACTTTCGTCTAGTAGAGGCTTGAATAAGTGTATGGAATCCAAAAGAAGACGTTCGATTTCTTCCTTTCGAAAAATTTCCCGTACATTAATACGGGATTTCCGATTTTCGATTAAGGGAATTAGTCGACGGAGAAATTCATGTCGCTCGTATGCGATGTCCAAATCGATCCCTTCTCGTAAGTTCTTAATTTTTTCCAATAAATCGGTCGGATTCATCGTTTTACGCACTCGCGCACAGCGATCAATAGCACACAAAATAAAATGTATATTTCTTATCGTTATCACAAAAATCACTAGCTCAAAAGGACGCGATGTTATCTCGCCATTCGCACTGCTGCGCTATAACTTATACCGACTAAACGTGACTACAATTGTTACAGATCTAGCTACGTAGAGTGACGACTAAAAATAGAAAGTATACAGTGTAGTTGGGGGACCGCGTGTATGAAAGTGTAGGCGTGGACCACTTTGCCTCTACTTCGCTTTCTAATCGTTGTATCGATGTATAAGCGACGCGTCCGACTACATGTGTCGTTTAAGGGGGGGGGGGGGGGGGGGGGGGGGCTTTCTGGCCTAAATCACACATGTAATCACTATTCTGTAGCGGACTCTCGGGCTAAAATCCAATTTTGTAAAAGTCATTCCTCAAAACCGAAAGCTATAATAAGCATAATGTTTTTAAGGAGGCTCAAGCGCGTGTAGCTGTCCTGCATTCGTGC